>NW_020863342.1:0-66907 GCF_003713205.1 Coffea eugenioides | reverse complement strand
AGATGTGGAGAACTACCTGTGACCACATGGCATGAACTTCGCAGGTTGATGAGGAAACGGTTCATTCCAAGTCACTATCACCGAGACCTTTATCAAAAACTACAAAACTTGAGTCAAGGGTCTCGAAGTGTAGATGACTATTTCAAGGAGATGGAAATAGCCATGCTACGTGCCGATGTAGTGGAGGACCGGGAAGCGACAATGGCTAGGTTCTTAACTGGGTTGAGACCCAAGATTGCAGAGGTAGTGGAGTTGCATCACTACGTGGAAATCACGGACATGGTGGACAAAGCTTCCAAAGTGGAGCGTCGCCTCAAGAGGAGGGATGCCACTCGACTCACTAGTACACCGGTTAGCTCGAATTGGAGAACATATCCGCCTACGAAGGAGAAGAAACCGACTCACTAGTACACCGGTTAGCTCGAATTGGAGAACATATCCGCCTACGAAGGAGAAGAAACCGATTATGGGAGCTTCGGGAAGGATACCAAGGCGGTGACTGATGCCTCTAAAGCCCATAACCGTGAGATCAAGTGCTTCAAATGCCAAGGGTTTGGTCACATCGCATCTCAGTGTCCAAATCGACGAACCATGCTCTTACTTGAAAATGGAGAAGTAGTGACGGATGAAGAAGACAGCTATAAAGGAGTACCATCGTTGGGAGAGAAGGATGCCGATTCTAGTGAGGAAATACCAACGAATGAACAACTCGACTTAGTGGGTCAAAAGGTGCTAACTGCTCAAGTAAAGGAAGAAAATGGTCCAACAAAGGGAAAACATCTTCTACAACACGGTTGTCACATAAAAAGGCAAGGTGTGTAGTTCTTATAATTGATCCCAGGAGTTGTACAAACGTGGCAAGTATGACAGCTTAGTTGAGAAGGCTCGCTTCCTAACAATCAAGCATCCACATCCATATAGTGCTCCAATAGTTGCACGACAGTGGGAATGTTGGCGAGTCACAAAGCAAACGTCGAGATTCCTATTCCGCATTGGTCGATTACGAGGATAAAGTCTCTATGATGTCGTGCCAATGCATAGCTACTGCATGTGCTATTGGGTGAGAACGATGGCAAATATGATGAAAGAACTAGCCACGATGGTTTTCACCAATTAAGTACAAAACCTTTATGCACGACAACAGGAAAAGTTCACACCTTGTGCCTCTCACTCCTAAACAAGTGCAACGAGGACCAAGTCAGGTTGCCAACAAGAACACGAGGAGCCAAGGGAAATTGTAAAGGGAGCCGGAAGAGTTGAGGGAAACTGGCCTAAAATGATTCGGGCCTTGAGAAGAGAACTGAGAGGAAGCATAAGCATGCTCCAAAAGCCAGGGATGTAAGAAGCTTTAATACTTTCTTACCAACTCTTGCTTATGATAGTATGTAAAGAAGTTATGCTTGCTTCTACCATATAACTACCATCATAACTACCATATAAATTTAACCACTGTATATTTTCATGATACCCCGTGTTATCTCATTGTTGCAGGAATTTGAGGATATGTTTCCTGAGGAGATCCCGGATGGACTACCTCCCATCCGTGGCATTGAGCACCAAATAAACCTCATTCCGGGCTCACCATTGCCCAATAAAGCCCCCTATCGCATGAGTCCCGAGGAAACCAAGGAACTACAAAGGCAAGTGGACGAACTGCTTAAGAAAGGTTGGGTGCATGAAAGCCTAAGTCCCTGTGCCGTCCTCATCATCTTGGCGCCAAAGAAGGATGGAAGCTCACGCATGTGTGTGGATTGCAGAGCCATCAATTCGATAACGGTAAAGTATCGTCATCCTATACCTAGGTTAGATGACATGCTAGATGAACTAAATGGGGCTGTAATTTTCATGAAAATTGATTTTAAAAGTGGGTATCACCAAAGCCGAATGAAGGACGGGGATGAATGGAAAACGCTTTTTAAGACTACTTATGGTTTTGTAATAAATGGCTAGTCATGCTTTGGTTATCTACGCCGCGACTAATCCATTCATGAGGTTAATGAAATCATATTCCTACGCCCTTTTCTTGAATAAATTTGTGGTAGTCTTATTTTGATGATATCTTAGTCCTCTAGTCGAAAATCCATCTTGATGAACACATAGATGCCATATTACGTGTTATTTTAATTGCCTTACCTATGAAGCAAGTTTGTATGGTAACTTGAAAAAAGTGTTCTTTTTTGCATAATCAGTTGGTTTTAAGGATATGTTATTAGTGCATAGGGAATACAGGTAGATAAAGGAGGTTGAAAGCGATAAGAATCGGCCGAAAAAGATGTGAGGAGTACAAACAAACAAACACACAACACAGATGCAGGACTTCCATGGATTAGCCTAGTTTTACCGCAGTTTTTGTGCGAGAATTCCAGCACCAATTGCCGTGCCGTTGACGTGCGCAGTAATCAAAGAAGAAATGTCGCCTTTCCATTGGGAAGCTGACCAGATAAGGCAATTTCAATTCCTTAGACACAAAGTTCACGCACACAACCTGTACTTTCTTTTGGCCTAGTTTTGACAAGAATTGTTTGAAATCGATGTGATAACTTCAGGTGTTGGCATTTTGGAGTGTTGTTAATGCAAGAGGGTAGGCCTACTTTTAAGCGAGAAACTGAGTGGGGGCATGCCTTTTGAACTACTCCACTACGATAAGGAAGCTATACTCTCATTAGGGCTCTCGAAACATGGCAACATTAATTTGGGAGAGCAAGGGGAGTTTCGTCATTCATACTGATCACGAGTTCACTCAAACACTTGAAGTCACAACAAAGTTGAACAAAAAGGCATTGCCGATTGGGATTGCTTTTGTTGAGACTTTTCCCATACATGATCAAGTATAAGACAGGTAAAATTCAATGTAGTAGCTGATGCTTGTCATGCAGGTTACTCATTTACTTTACCTTACTCAACACTAAAGCTACTTGGTTTTGAAACCATCAGAGTTATATGCAAGATCCAGATTTTAGTGAATGCTATGCAAAATGCTTACAATCTAGGTTGGATCACTTTTTTATGCATGATGGTTATTTGTTTCGAGTTGAAAAACTATGCATCCCTCAGTCTATTGTTAGTCCATGAAGCACATTCAGGTAGTCTAATGGGACACTTTGGTGCTGCAAAGACTTTGGTTGTTTTGCAGGAACACTTCTATTGGCCAAAGATGAGAAGAGATGTGGAACGTGTGGTTGGTCGATGCATTGTGTGCCACAAAGCTAAGTCTAAGACTCAACCATTCGGTTTGTATACCCCTTTACCTGTGCCTACTACACCTTGGATCGATATTTCTATGAATTTTGTACTTGGGTTGCCTAGGTCTAGGAAAGGACATGATAGCATATTTGTGGTAGTTGACAGATTTCCTAAAATGGCTCATTTCATTGCTTGTCACAAAACGGATGATGCTTCTTACATTGCTGATTTGTTCTTTCGTGGGATAGTTAGGTTACATGGCATGCCTAGAACTATTGTTTCTGACAGGGATGTTAAATTTCTTAGCTATTTCTGGAAGACATTGTGGGGAAAATTAGGTACTAAACTGTTATTCTCGACTTCAAGTCACCCACAAACGGATAGCCAAACAGAAGTTGTTAATCGCACTTTATCTACATTGTTGCGTGCCATCATTAAAAAGAACATTAAGTCTTGGGAGGAATGTCTTCCTCATGTTGAGTTTGCCTATAACCGAACTGTGCATAGTGCTACACGTTTCTCACCTTTTGAAGTTGTATATGGTTTTAACCCGTTAACTTCTTTGGATTTGTCACCTTTGCCGTTGTCTGAGTGTGTCAATCTGGATGAAAAGAAAAAGGCAGATTTTGTGAAGGCACTACATGAGAAAGTGTGACTCAACATTGAGCAACGCACGAGTCAATATGCGAAGCAGGCAAACAAAGGAAGGCGTCAAATGATCTTTGATTGGTTGCACCTTCGCAAAGAGAGGTTTCCAGTTCAACGACAAAGCAAGCTACTCCCCTGAGGCGACGGTTCCTTCCAAGTTCTTGAGCGTGTGAACAACAATGCTTACAAGTTGGACCTCCCAGGTGAGTATGGAGCTATAAGTGCCACATTTATGTCACTTCTGACTTTAGTCCCTTTCCTCGCAGAAGATGAAATCAGATTTGAGGGCAAATCCTTTTCAAGAGGAGGGGAAATGATGCAGGAAGAACACTCCGAGTTGACGCATAACAAGTAGAACAATGAGGTTTCCCTCGCCTGTGACTTCGAGCATCGGCGTCAAGAGAAAATGAAGGAAGGCATCCAACTTCCTAGTACAAGCTGCCCAAGCCCAAGTTGGAGGGCCCTGCGCCCAATAGAAGGCCTGTGCAAAGTGAGAAATGAAGACAATTCACCTTGGTAGAGGCCTTGCTTCGATTGAAGAGGACTTGTTTGAAGGCCACAGCCTTTCTGGAGTATCATGGTTTAATCATATAGTTATTTAAGTTTAAGTATTTGCATTAGTAGTTATGGCCTAGATCAATAAAGCTCATGTCGAGCATAGGACCGAGTAGGAGGCCCACTACCTTTGGCCGAACTTAGCAAGGGCCACGGACCTTCCTTGGAGCCCTAAGTCCCTTTTGGATTTTCGAGCATCTAGTAGTAGTATTATATATAGGACTATTGCTTGTATTATTTTTTTTCAGATTTGGTTTAATACAAAATTGAGAGTTCTCTCATTGGCTTCTTGTGAGCTTTTCCTGAAGTTCTTAGAATAATTCCCTAGGATCTTCAAGGTGACTTATCAATCTAGAATCACACTAGATTGTGACGTCTTCTACACTATACCAAGGTTCGTTAGCCACGTGATTAACGGGTAAAGATTTCATCAACTCCAAACGTGCTCCGCCCCTCTAGATCCTGTGCGCCTGTCTCTTGCGGGTTTCGTCACAAGTTGGCGATGTTCGTATCAGTTGGTAATCAGAGCTAGTTAGAGGTATCACATTACATCCCTTGTTTTTGTTGTTTTGAGCCAGTTTTTATCCATCAATTTTGTTGCTAGGTCATTAGGGTTTTGTGTCAAATCGTGGGAAGGGTTTCTTGTGAAGTCCGAATCGTTTGCTTCTTGTTAGTGTGCTGTCCGCAATTTTCCAGAATTAGTCCAGTATTTTCGTGTGTTGTTTCTGCCCAAGTTTCATCCATGAGTTTGTTGGTGTTGTGTTTGAATCATTAGAGTAAAAAAAAACAAAAAAAAGTCACGCACCTTATTTTGTTCTCACGTCAAGATGCTGGAATTTCGTTTTGAGTATTGCTGAAATTCTGTTTTACCTATTTCATGAGTTTTGGTTGTTGTTCTTGTAAACCTTGGATACCATAATATAATTTGGGAAAGTTCTTGAGTTCTTGAACAAGATTCTTGAAGTTCTTGGACCTGCAAGACTTGACTTGAAAGTTCTTGAAACCATAAAATCAAGAACTAGGGTTTCTTGAAAGTTTGAATAACCTTGCATCCGCTTCTTGATCTTGTCGTATAATCTGAAATTGTGATCCTTGAAGAGCCGAAATCTTGAACAAAAGACAAAAAAAGAAGAAAAGAAACGAAACAAAAAAAAAAGAGGAACGAGAGACATTCGGCTCAAGGGAAATCAGATTTCCAAATCTTGATTGGTTTGAGTTTCCAATTCTTGGTTGGCTTCCAAATCTTAATTGGCTTCAATATCTTGAGCTTCCCCTATTCTCGACTGAATTCCAAACACCTCAAATGACCCTGGATAGCGCCAAAACACCCCAAACCAGTTTTTCCTAAACCGCTACAAAGACCTTTATCTCAATCACCCTTGGATTCTCTTGAGTTTTCCTAAATTTTGGTTGGACTAGTTGGTTTGCAACCGAATTGGGCTGAAAATTTGAGGGCTGATTTCTGGCAAATTATTTAACACAAACAAAGCACCTTTTTCCCTCCATAATACTGACCAGAACGCGGCAAAAACAGCAGCTCAAAATTCCAGTTTTCGGGTTGGAGTCTTTCTAGGATTCCAAATTTCAGCTTTGAGTTGTGAGTCGCGTCTAGTATCGATCATCTTAGGATTGCTTTCCTACATTATTTGAGTCATTAAACAGCATCTTAATTGTGTCATATACCTGAGTTTGTTCCAGTTTGACCCCTTGCTTCATTCATTGTTTGATACGTGGTTGAACGTCGACATTGGAGCTCCTTGGAGGAAATTTTCTGATTTTTTCAAGAGTGGCAAACAAAGGCCAATAAGGGTTATTTGTGAGATCATTAGAGTGAGTAATTTTGAGTGACACAAGAGAGTTGAGTGTAAACACGTAAGGGAGCGTCAAAGGCAATATACCCTTGTGTCTTTGCTAACTCTTTTTACAGGTTTACCTTAGCATGGATTCTCACCCTTTTGACAATAAACTTAACATGGAGGCCTTGACGAGTGAGTTCCAATGGAGGATGGACATGTCCCTTGAATCCCTACAAGAGTGAATAGACCAACTTGGAGACCATCAACAACGAAGTACTCGGTTTCATGAGGAAGCAATAGGGATAAATCCGGTCCTATGCATGGCGGAGATGAGGAAGAACCGACGGCCTGATATGCTCACCAAGACCCAAAGAAGGAACGATGTGCACTCAAAGAGCTTCAAAATCAAAATCCGCCTCATTCCAAGGGGAAATCCGATCCGGATTGCCTACTTGGGAGTGGGACGAAACGGCGCATCGAGATGATCTTCGAAATGTTCAGACTATAGGAGGACAAAGGTAAACTCTACTCTCGAGTTCACCGGATTAACGCCATTTATCTGGGTTCGGATCAAGTGCTGACTTAGCCGAAGGAGAATGTGGAGAACTAACCTGTGACCACATGGCATGAACTTCGCAGGTTGATGAGGAACGGTTCCTTCCAAGTCACTAATCACCGAGACCTTTTAATCAAAAACTACAAAACTTTGAGTCAAGGGTCTCGAAGTGTAGATGACTATTTTCAAGGAGATGGAAATAGCCATGCCTACGTGCCGATCGTAGTGGAGACCGGGAAGCGACAAATGGCTAGGTTTCTTAACTGGGTTTGAGACCCAAGATTTGCATGAGGTTAAGTGGAGTTTGCATCACACTGACGTGGAATCACGGACATGGGTGGACAAAGCTTTCCAAAGTGGAGCGTCGCTAGAGGAGGGATGCCACTCGACTCACTAGTACACCGGTTAGCTCGAATTGGAGAACATATCCGCCTACGAAGGAGAAGAAACCGATTATGGGAGCTTCGGGAAGGATACCAAGGCGGTGACTGATGCCTCTAAAGCCCATAACCGTGAGATCAAGTGCTTCAAAAGCCAAGGGTTTGGTCACATCGCATCTCAGTGTCCAAATCGACGAACCATGCTCTTACTTGAAAATGGAGAAGTAGTGACGGATGAAGAAGACAGCTATAAAGGAGTACCATCGTTGGGAGAGAAGGATGCCGATTCTAGTGAGGAAATACCAACGAATGAACAACTCGACTTAGTGGTTCAAAAGGTGCTAACTGCTCAAGTAAAGGAAGAAAATGGCCAACAAAGGGAAAACATCTTCTACACACGTTGTCACATAAAAGGCAAGGTGTGTAGTCTTATAATTGATCCCAGGAGTTGTACAAACGTGGCAAGTATGACACTAGTGGAGAAGGCCTCGCTTCCTACAATCAAGCATCCACATCCATATAGGCTCCAATAGTTGAACGACAGTGGAGATGTGCGAGTCACAAAGCAAGTCGAGATCCTATTCCGCATTGGTCGATACGAGGATAAAGTCCTCTATGATGTCGTGCCAATGCAAGCTACTCATGTGCTATTGGGGAGACCATGGCAATATGATGAAAGAACTAGCCACGATGGTTTCACCAATAAGTACACCTTTATGCACGACAACAGGAAAGTCACACTTGTGCCTCTCACTCCTAAACAAGTGCACGAGGACCAAGTCCGGTTGCAACAAGAACACGAGGAGCAAAGGAAATTGAAAGGAGCCGAGAAGAGTGAGGGAAAACTGGCCTTAAATGATTCGGCCCTTGAGAAGAGAACTGAGAGGAAGCAAAGCATGCTCGCAAAAGCCAGGGATGTAAAGAAAGCTTTACTTTCTTACCAACACTTGCTTATGATAGTATGTAAAGAAGTTATGCTTGCTTCTACCATATAACTTCCATCATAACTACCATATAAATTTAACCACTGTATATTTTCATGATACCCCGTGTTATCTCATTGTTGCAGGAATTTGAGGATATGTTTCCTGAGGAGATCCCGGATGGACTACCTCCCATCCGTGGCATTGAGCACCAAATAAACCTCATTCCGGGCTCACCATTGCCCAATAAAGCCCCCTATCGCATGAGTCCCGAGGAAACCAAGGAACTACAAAGGCAAGTGGACGAACTGCTTAAGAAAGGTTGGGTGCATGAAAGCCTAAGTCCCTGTGCCGTCCTCATCATCTTGGCGCCAAAGAAGGATGGAAGCTCACACATGTGTGTGGATTGCAGAGCCATCAATTCGATAACGGTAAAGTATCGTCATCCTATACCTAGGTTAGATGACATGCTAGATGAACTAAATGGGGCTGTAATTTTCATGAAAATTGATTTTAAAAGTGGGTATCACCAAATCCGAATGAAGGACGGGGACGAATGGAAAACGGCTTTTAAGACTACTTATGGGTTGTATAAATGGCTAGTCATGCCCTTTGGTTTATCTAACGCCCCTAATACATTCATGAGGTTAATGAATCATATTCTACGCCCTTTTCTTGATAAATTTGTGGTAGTCTATTTTGATGATATCTTAGTCTCTAGTCGAAATCTTGATGAACACATAGATCATTTACGTGTTATTTTAAATGCCTTATGCCAAGCAAGTTTGTATGCTAACTTGAAAAAGTGTTCTTTTTGCACTAATCAGTTGGTCTTTCAAGGATATGTTATTAGTGCACAGGGAATACAGGTAGATAAAAGGAAGGTGAAAGCGATCCAAGAATGGCCGACACCAAAGACTGTGAGCGAAGTAAGGAGCTTCCATGGATTAGCTAGTTTTTACCGCAGGTTTGTGCGAGATTTCAGCACCATTGCCGCTCCGTTGACTGCCGTAATCAAGAAGAATGTCGCCTTTCATTGGGGAGCTGACCAAGATAAGGCATTTCAATTACTTAGACACAAAGTCACGCACACACCTGTACTTTCTTTGCCTAGTTTTGACAAGATGTTTGAAATCGAATGTGATACTTCAGGTGTTGGCATTGGAGCTGTGTTAATGCAAGAGGGTAGGCCTACTTTAGCGAGAAACTGAGTGGGGCAGCCTTGAACTACTCCACCTACGATAAGGAGCTATACTCCCTCATTAGGGCTCTCGAAACATGGCAACATTATTTGAGAGCAAGGGAGTTCGTCATTCATACTGATCACGAGTCACTCAAACACTTGAAGTCACAACAAAAGTTGAACAAAAGGCATGCCGATGGATTGCTTTTGTTGAGACTTTCCCATACATGATCAAGTATAAGACAGGTAAAATCAATGTAGTAGCTGATGCCTTGTCATGCAGGTACTCTTTACTTACCTTACTCAACACTAAGCTACTTGGTTTTGAAACCATCAAGGAGTTATATGCAAAAGATCCAGATTTTAGTGAATGCTATGCACAATGCTTACAATCTAGGTTGGATCACTTTTTTATGCATGAATGGTTATTTGTTTCGAGTTGAAAAACTATGCATCCCTCAGTCTATTGTTAGTCCATGAAGCACATTCAGGTAGTCTAATGGGACACTTTGGTGCTGCAAAGACTTTGGTTGTTTTGCAGGAACACTTCTATTGGCCAAAGATGAGAAGAGATGTGGAACGTGTGTGGTTGGTCGATGCATTGTGTGCCACAAAGCTAAGTCTAAGACTCAACCATTCGGTTTGTATACCCCTTTACCTGTGCCTACTACACCTTGGATCGATATTTCTATGAATTTTGTACTTGGGTTGCCTAGGTCTAGGAAAGGACATGATAGCATATTTGTGGTAGTTGACAGATTTCCTAAAATGGCTCATTTCATTGCTTGTCACAAAACGGATGATGCTTCTTACATTGCTGATTTGTTCTTTCGTGGGATAGTTAGGTTACATGGCATGCCTAGAACTATTGTTTCTGACAGGGATGTTAAATTTCTTAGCTATTTCTGGAAGACATTGTGGGGAAAATTGGGCACTAAACTGTTATTCTCGACTTCAAGTCACCCACAAACGGATAGCCAAACAGAAGTTGTTAATCGCACTTTATCTACATTGTTGCGTGCCATCATTAAAAAGAACATTAAGTCTTGGGAGGAATGTCTTCCTCATGTTGAGTTTGCCTATAACCGAACTGTGCATAGTGCTACACGTTTCTCACCTTTTGAAGTTGTATATGGTTTTAACCCGTTAACTTCTTTGGATTTGTCACCTTTGCCGTTGTCTGAGTGTGTCAATCTGGATGAAAAGAAAAAGGCAGATTTTGTGAAGGCACTACATGAGAAAGTGTGACTCAACATTGAGCAACGCACGAGTCAATATGCGAAGCAGGCAAACAAAGGAAGGCGTCAAATGATCTTTGATTGGTTGCACCTTCGCAAAGAGAGGTTTCCAGTTCAACGACAAAGCAAGCTACTCCCCTGAGGCGACGGTTCCTTCCAAGTTCTTGAGCGTGTGAACAACAATGCTTACAAGTTGGACCTCCCAGGTGAGTATGGAGCTATAAGTGCCACATTTAATGTCACTGACTTTAGTCCCTTTCTCGCAGAAGATGAATCAGATTTGAGGGCAAATTCTTTTCAAGAGGAGGGGAATGATGCGAAGGAGAACATCGAGTAGACCATACAAGTAGAACAAGTGAAGGTTTCCCTCGGCCCTGTCACTCGAGAACGCGTCAAGAAAATGAAGGAAGCACTCCAACTTCTAGTACAAGCTGCCCAAGCCCAAGTTGGGAGGCCTCGGCCCATAGAAGGCCTTGCAAGTGAGAATGAAAGACAAATCACCTTGGTAGAGGCCTTGCTCGATGAAGAGGACCTTGTTTGAAGGCCACAGCCCTTTCTGGAGTATCATGGTTAATCATATAGTTATTTAAAGTTTAAGTATTGCATTAGTAGTTATGGCCTATATCAATAAAGCTCATGTTGAGCATAGGACCGAGTAGGAGGCCCACTACCTTTGGCCGAACTTAGCAAGGGCCACGGACCTTCCTTGGAGCCCTAAGTCCCTTTTGGATTTTCGAGCATCTAGTAGTAGTATTATATATAGGACTATTGCTTGTATTATTTTTTTTCAGATTTGGTTTAATACAAAATTGAGAGTTCTCTCATTGGCTTCTTGTGAGCTTTTCCTGAAGTTCTTAGAATAATTCCCTAGGATCTTCAAGGTGACTTATCAATCTAGAATCACACTAGATTGTGGCGTCTTCTACACTTTACCAAGGTTCGTTAGCCACGTGATTAACGGGTAAAGATTTCATCAACTCCAAACGTGCTCCGTCCCTCTAGATCCTGTGCGCCTGTCTCTTGCGGGTTTCGTCACAAGTTGGCGATGTTCGTATCAGTTGGTAATCAGAGCTAGTTAGAGGTATCACATTACATCCCTTGTTTTTGTTGTTTTGAGCCAGTTTTTATCCATCAATTTTGTTGCTAGGTCATTAGGGTTTTGTGTCAAATCGTGGGAAGGGTTTCTTGTGAAGTCCGAATCGTTTGCTTCTTGTTAGTGTGCTGTCCGCAATTTTCCAGAATTAGTCCAGTATTTTCGTGTGTTGTTTCTGCCCAAGTTTCATCCATGAGTTTGTTGGTGTTGTGTTTGAATCATTAGAGTAAAAAAAAACAAAAAAAAGTCACGCACCTTATTTTGTTCTCACGTCAAGATGCTGGAATTTCGTTTTGAGTATTGCTGAAATTCTGTTTTACCTATTTCATGAGTTTTGGTTGTTGTTCTTGTAAACCTTGGATACCATAATATAATTTGGGAAAGTTCTTGAGTTCTTGAACAAGATTCTTGAAGTTCTTGGACCTGCAGGACTTGACTTGAAAGTTCTTGAAACCATAAAATCAAGAACTAGGGTTTCTTGAAAGTTTGAATAACCTTGCATCCGCTTCTTGATCTTGTCGTATAATCTGAAATTGTGATCCTTGAAGAGCGAAATCTTGAACAAAAGACAAAAAAAGAAAGAAAGAAACGAAACAAAAAAAAAAGATAGGACGAGAGACATTCGCTCAAGGGAAATCCAGGATTTTCCAAATCTTGATGGTTTGAGTTTCCCAATCTTGGTTGGGCTTCCAATCTTAAATTGGCTTTCAATACTTGAAGTTCCTATTCTCGACTTGAATTCCAACAACCTCAAATGACCTGGGATTTAAAGTCCCCAAAACACCCAAACCATTTCCTAAACCGCTACAAAGACCTATCCAACTCACCCTTGGATTTCTTGAGTTCCTTATAAATTGGTTGGACTATTGTTGCAAACCGAATTGCTGAATTTGAGGCTAGATTTCTGGCATTATTATTGAAACACCACAAAGCACCTTTTCCCTCCAAACAATACTGACCAGAAACTCGGGAAAAAACAGCAGCTCAAAATTTCCAGTTTTCGGTTGGAGTCTTTCTAGGATTCCAAATTTAGCTTTGAGTTGTGAGTTCGCGTTCTAGTTATCATCATCTTAGGATGCTTTCCTACATTATTTGAGTCATTAAACAGCATCTTAATTGTGTCATATACCTGAGTTTGTTCCAGTTTGACCCCTTGCTTCATTCATTGTTTGATACGTGGTTGAACGTCGACATTGGAGCTCCTTGGAGGAAATTTTCTGATTTTTTCAAGAGTGGCAAACAAAGGCCAATAAGGGTTATTTGTGAGATCATTAGAGTGAGTAATTTTGAGTGACACAAGAGAGTTGAGTGTAAACACGTAAGGGAGCGTGAAAGGCAATATACCCTTGTGTCTTTGCTAACTCTTTTTACAGGTTTACCTTAGCATGGATTCTCACCCTTTTGACAATAAACTTAACATGGAGGCCTTGATGAGTGAGTTCCAATGGAGGATGGACATGTCCCTTGAATCCCTACATGAGTGAATAGACCAACTTGAGAACCATCAACAACGAAGTAACTCGGTTCATGGAGGAAGCAATAGGGATGAATCCGGTCCTATGCATGGCGGAGATGAGGAAGACCGACGGCCTAGATATGCTCACCAAGACCAAAGAAGGAACGATGATGCACTCAAAGAGATCAAAATCAAAATCCCCTCATTCCAAGGGAAATCCGATCCGGATGCCTACTTGGAGTGGGAGAAACGCATCGAGATGATCTTCGAATGTCAAGACTATAGGGAGGACCAAAAGGTAAACTCTCGAGTTCACGGATTACGCCATTATCTGGTCGGATCAAGTGCGACTTAGCCGAAGGAGATGTGGAGAACTACCTGTGACCACATGGCATGAACTTCGCAGGTTGATGAGGAAACGGTTCATTCCAAGTCACTATCACCGAGACCTTTATCAAAAACTACAAAACTTGAGCCAAGGGTCTCGAAGTTGTAGAATGGACTATTTCAGGAGATGGAAATAGCATGCTACGTTGCGATGTGTGGAGGACGGAAGCGACAATGGCTAGGTTCTTAACTGGGTGAGACCCAAGATTGCAGAGTATGGAGTTGATCACTACGTGGAAATCACGGACATGGTGGACAAATGGCTCCAAAGTGTAGCGGTCCCTCCTCAAGAGGAGGATTGCCACTCGACTCACTAGCTAACGGTTAGCTCGAATTGGAGAACATATCCGCCTACGAAGGAGAAGAAACCGATTATGGGAGCTTCGGAAGGATACCCAAGCGCGTGACTGATGCTCCTAGCCCATACCGTGAGATCAGAGTGCACTTGCAAAAGCAGGTTTGGTCACATCGCATCTCGTTGTCCAATCGACGAACCATGCTTACTTGAAAATGGAGAAAAGTAGTACGGATGAAAAAGACAGCTATAAAGGAGTTAACATCGTTGAGAAAGGATGTTACCGATTCTAGTGAGGAAATACCAACGAAGAACAACTCGACTTAGTGGGTTCAAAAGGTGCCTAACTGCTCAAGAAAGGAAGAAAAATGGCCAAACAAGGGAAACATCTTCTACACACGTTGTCACATAAAAGGCAAGGTGGTAGTCTTATAATTGGATTCCCCAGGAAGTTGTACAAACGTGGCAGTATGGACACAGTGGAGAAGGCCTCGCTTCCTACCAACAAGCATCCACATCATATTAGCCTCCAATAGTTGAACGACAGTGGAATGAGTGTGCGAGTCACAAGCCCAAGTCGAGATCCTATTCCGCATTTGGTCAGATACGAGGATAAAGGTCTCTATTTTGATGTGATGCCAAGTGCAAGCTACTCATGTGCTATGGGGAGACCATGCAATATGATGAAAGAACTAGCCACGATTGTTTCACCAATAAGTACACCTTTCTGCACGACAACAGGAAAGTCACACTTGTGCCTCTCACTCCTAAACAAGTGCACGAGGACCAAGTCCGGTTGCAACAAGAACACGAGGAGCAAAGGAAATTGAAAGGAGCCGAGAAGAGTGAGGGAAAACTGGCCTTAAATGGTTCGGCCCTTGAGAAGAGAACTGAGAGGAAGCAAAGCATGCTCGCAAAAGCCAGGGATGTAAAGAAAGCTTTACTTTCTTACCAACACTTGCTTATGATAGTATGTAAAGAAGTTATGCTTGCTTCTACCATATATACTCATACTACCATATAAATTTAACACTGTATATTTTCATGGATACCCCCGTGTATCTCATTGTTGCAAGGAATTTGAGGATATGTTTCCTGAGGAGATCCCGGATGGACTACCCTCCCATCCGTGGCCAATTGAGCACCAAATAAACTCATTCCGGGCCTCACCTTGCCCCAATAAAGCCCCCTATCGAATGAGTCCCGAGGAAACCAAGGAACTACAAAGGCAAGTGGACGAAACTGCTTAAGAAAGGTTGGGTGCATGAAAGCACTAAGTCCCTGTTGCCGTCCTCATCTCTTGGCTTGGACGCAAAGAAGGATGGAAGTCACGCATTGTGTGTGGATTTGCAGAGCCATCAATTCGATAACGGCTAAAAGTATCGTCATCCTAATACCTAGGTTAGATGACATGCTAGATGAACTAAATGGGCTGTATTTTCATGAAATGATTTTAAATTATTCACCAAGCCGAATGAAGGACGGGGACGAATGGAAAACGGCTTTTAAGACTACTTATGGGTTGTATAAATGGCTAGTCATGCCCTTTGGTTTATCTAACGCCCCTAATACATTCATGAGGTTAATGAATCATATTCTACGCCCTTTTCTTGATAAATTTGTGGTAGTCTATTTTGATGATATCTTAGTCTCTAGTCGAAATCTTGATGAACACATAGAGCATTTACGTGTTATTTTAAATGCCTTATGCCAAGCAAGTTTGTATGCTAACTTGAAAAAGTGTTCTTTTTGCACAAATCAGTTGGTCTTTCAAGGATATGTTATTAGTGCATAGGGAATACAGGTAGATAAAAGGAAGGTGAAAGCCATCCAAGAATGGCCGACACCAAAGACTGTGAGCGAAGTAAAGAGCTTCCATGGATTAGCTAGTTTTTACCGCAGGTTTGTGCGAGATTTCAGCACCATTGCCGCTCCGTTGACTGCCGTAATCAAGAAGAATGTCGCCTTTCATTGGGGAGCTGACCAAGATAAGGCATTTCAATTACTTAGACACAAAGTCACGCACACACCTGTACTTTCTTTGCCTAGTTTTGACAAGATGTTTGAAATCGAATGTGATACTTCAGGTGTTGGCATTGGAGCTGTGTTAATGCAAGAGGGTAGGCCTACTTTAGCGAGAAACTGAGTGGGGCAGCCTTGAACTACTCCACCTACGATAAGGAGCTATACTCCCTCATTAGGGCTCTCGAAACATGGCAACATTATTTGAGAGCAAGGGAGTTCGTCATTCATACTGATCACGAGTCACTCAAACACTTGAAGTCACAACAAAAGTTGAACAAAAGGCATGCCGATGGATTGCTTTTGTTGAGACTTTCCCATACATGATCAAGTATAAGACAGGTAAAATCAATGTAGTAGCTGATGCCTTGTCATGCAGGTACTCTTTACTTACCTTACTCAACACTAAGCTACTTGGTTTTGAAACCATCAAGGAGTTATATGCAAAAGATCCAGATTTTAGTGAATGCTATGCACAATGCTTACAATCTAGGTTGGATCACTTTTTTATGCATGATGGTTATTTGTTTCGAGTTGAAAAACTATGCATCCCTCAGTCTATTGTTAGTCCATGAAGCACATTCAGGTAGTCTAATGGGACACTTTGGTGCTGCAAAGACTTTGGTTGTTTTGCAGGAACACTTCTATTGGCCAAAGATGAGAAGAGATGTGGAACGCGTGGTTGGTCGATGCATTGTGTGCCACAAAGCTAAGTCTAAGACTCAACCATTCGGTTTGTATACCCCTTTACCTGTGCCTACTACACCTTGGATCGATATTTCTATGAATTTTGTATTTGGGTTGCCTAGGTCTAGGAAAGGACATGATAGCATATTTGTGGTAGTTGACAGATTTCCTAAAATGGCTCATTTCATTGCTTGTCACAAAACGGATGATGCTTCTTACATTGCTGATTTGTTCTTTCGTGGGATAGTTAGGTTACATGGCATGCCTAGAACTATTGTTTCTGACAGGGATGTTAAATTTCTTAGCTATTTCTGGAAGACATTGTGGGGAAAATTAGGTACTAAACTGTTATTCTCGACTTCAAGTCACCCACAAACGGATAGCCAAACAGAAGTTGTTAATCGCACTTTATCTACATTGTTGCGTGCCATCATTAAAAAGAACATTAAGTCTTGGGAGGAATGTCTTCCTCATGTTGAGTTTGCCTATAACCGAACTGTGCATAGTGCTACACGTTTCTCACCTTTTGAAGTTGTATATGGTTTTAACCCGTTAACTTCTTTGGATTTGTCACCTTTGCCGTTGTCTGAGTGTGTCAATCTGGATGAAAAGAAAAAGGCAGATTTTGTGAAGGCACTACATGAGAAAGTGTGACTCAACATTGAGCAACGCACGAGTCAATATGCGAAGCAGGCAAACAAAGGAAGGCGTCAAATGATCTTTGATTGGTTGCACCTTCGCAAAGAGAGGTTTCCAGTTCAACGACAAAGCAAGCTACTCCCCTGAGGCGACGGTTCCTTCCAAGTTCTTGAGCGTGTGAACAACAATGCTTACAAGTTGGACCTCCCAGGTGAGTATGGAGCTATAAGTGCCACATTTAATGTCACTGACTTTAGTCCCTTTCTCGCAGAAGATGAATCAGATTTGAGGGCAAATCCTTTTCAAGAGGAGGGGAATGATGCGAAGGAGAACATCGAGTAGACCATACAAGTAGAACAAGTGAAGGTTTCCCTCGGCCCTGTCACTCGAGCACGCGTCAAGAAAATGAAGGAAGCACTCCAACTTCTAGTACAAGCTGCCCAAGCCCAAGTTGGGAGGCCTCGGCCCATAGAAGGCCTTGCAAGTGAGAATGAAAGACAAATCACCTTGGTAGAGGCCTTGCTCGATGAAGAGGACCTTGTTTGAAGGCCACAGCCCTTTCTGGAGTATCATGGTTAATCATATAGTTATTTAAAGTTTAAGTATTGCATTAGTAGTTATGGCCTAGATCAATAAAGCTCATGTTGAGCATAGGACCGAGTAGGAGGCCCTTTGGAGGCCCACTACCTTTGGCCGAACTTAGCAAGGGCCACGGACCTTCCTTGGAGCCCTAAGTCCCTTTTGGATTTTCGAGCATCTAGTAGTAGTATTATATATAGGACTATTGCTTGTATTATTTTTTTTCAGATTTGGTTTAATACAAAATTGAGAGTTCTCTCATTGGCTTCTTGTGAGCTTTTCCTGAAGTTCTTAGAATAATTCCCTAGGATCTTCAAGGTGACTTATCAATCTAGAATCACACTAGATTGTGGCGTCTTCTACACTATACCAAGGTTCGTTAGCCACGTGATTAACGGGTAAAGATTTCATCAACTCCAAACGTGCTCCGCCCCTCTAGATCCTGTGCGCCTGTCTCTTGCGGGTTTCGTCACAAGTTGGCGATGTTCGTATCAGTTGGTAATCAGAGCTAGTTAGAGGTATCACATTACATCCCTTGTTTTTGTTGTTTTGAGCCAGTTTTTATCCATCAATTTTGTTGCTAGGTCATTAGGGTTTTGTGTCAAATCGTGGGAAGGGTTTCTTGTGAAGTCCGAATCGTTCGCTTCATGTTAGTGTGCTGTCCGCAATTTTCCAGAATTATTCCAGTATTTTCGTGTGTTGTTTCTGCCCAAGTTTCATCCATGAGTTTGTTGGTGTTGTGTTTGAATCATTAGAGTAAAAAAAAACAAAAAAAAGTCACGCACCTTATTTTGTTCTCACGTCAAGATGCTGGAATTTCGTTTTGAGTATTGCTGAAATTCTGTTTTACCTATTTCATGAGTTTTGGTTGTTGTTCTTGTAAACCTTGGATACCATAATATAATTTGGGAAAGTTCTTGAGTTCTTGAACAAGATTCTTGAAGTTCTTGGACCTGCAAGACTTGACTTGAAAGTTCTTGAAACCATAAAATCAAGAACTAGGGTTTCTTGAAAGTTTGAATAACCTTGCATCCGCTTCTTGATCTTGTCGTATAATCTGAAATTGTGATCCTTGAAGAGCCGAAATCTTGAACAAAAGACAAAAAAAGAAGAAAAGAAACGAAACAAAAAAAAAGAGGAACGAGAGACATTCGGCTCAAGGGAAATCAGATTTCCAAATCTTGATTGGTTTGAGTTTCCAATTCTTGGTTGGCTTCCAAATCTTAATTGGCTTCAATATCTTGAGCTTCCTATTCTCGACTGAATTCCAACAACCTCAAATGACCTGGATAGCCCCAAAAACACCCCAAACCAGTTTCCTAAACCGCTACAAAGACCTTATCCAAATCACCCTTGGATTCTTGAGTTTCCTAAATTGGTTGGACTAGTTGTTGCAAACCGAATTGGCTGAAATTTGAGGGCTGATTCTGGCATTATTTGAACACCACAAAAGCACCTTTTTCCCTCCAAAATACTGACCAGAACTCGGGAAAAACAGCAGCTCAAAATTCCAGTTTTCGGGTTGGAGTCTTTCTAGGATTCCAAATTTCAGCTTTGAGTTGTGAGTCGCGTCTAGTATCGATCATCTTAGGATTGCTTTCCTACATTATTTGAGTCATTAAACAGCATCTTAATTGTGTCATATACCTGAGTTTGTTCCAGTTTGACCCCTTGCTTCATTCATTGTTTGATACGTGGTTGAACGTCGACATTGGAGCTCCTTGGAGGAAATTTTCTGATTTTTTCAAGAGTGGCAAACAAAGGCCAATAAGGGTTATTTGTGAGATCATTAGAGTGAGTAATTTTGAGTGACACAAGAGAGTTGAGTGTAAACACGTAAGGGAGCGTGAAAGGCAATATACCCTTGTGTCTTTGCTAACTCTTTTTACAGGTTTACCTTAGCATGGATTCTCACCCTTTTGACAATAAACTTAACATGGAGGCCTTGATGAGTGAGTTCCAATGGAGGATGGACATGTCCCTTGAATCCCTACATGAGTGAATAGACCAACTTGAGAACCATCAACAACGAAGTAACTCGGTTCATGGAGGAAGCAATAGGGATGAATCCGGTCCTATGCATGGCGGAGATGAGGAAGACCGACGGCCTAGATATGCTCACCAAGACCAAAGAAGGAACGATGATGCACTCAAAGAGATCAAAATCAAAATCCCCTCATTCCAAGGGAAATCCGATCCGGATGCCTACTTGGAGTGGGAGAAACGCATCGAGATGATCTTCGAATGTCAAGACTATAGGGAGGACCAAAAGGTAAACTCTCGAGTTCACGGATTACGCCATTATCTGGTCGGATCAAGTGCGACTTAGCCGAAGGAGATGTGGAGAACTACCTGTGACCACATGGCATGAACT
The DNA here is from genome assembly GCF_003713205.1 of Coffea eugenioides. NCBI lineage: Eukaryota > Viridiplantae > Streptophyta > Magnoliopsida > Gentianales > Rubiaceae > Coffea > Coffea eugenioides. The sequence goes on along the minus strand of NW_020863342.1, from coordinate 46,913 downwards.
TCGCAGGTTGATGAGGAAACGGTTCATTCCAAGTCACTATCACCGAGACCTTTATCAAAAACTACAAAACTTGAGTCAAGGGTCTCGAAGTGTAGATGACTATTTCAAGGAGATGGAAATAGCCATGCTACGTGCCGATGTAGTGGAGGACCGGGAAGCGACAATGGCTAGGTTCTTAACTGGGTTGAGACCCAAGATTGCAGAGGTAGTGGAGTTGCATCACTACGTGGAAATCACGGACATGGTGGACAAAGCTTCCAAAGTGGAGCGTCGCCTCAAGAGGAGGGATGCCACTCGACTCACTAGTACACCGGTTAGCTCGAATTGGAGAACATATCCGCCTACGAAGGAGAAGAAACCGATTATGGGAGCTTCGGGAAGGATACCAAGGCGGTGACTGATGCCTCTAAAGCCCATAACCGTGAGATCAAGTGCTTCAAATGCCAAGGGTTTGGTCACATCGCATCTCAGTGTCCAAATCGACGAACCATGCTCTTACTTGAAAATGGAGAAGTAGTGACGGATGAAGAAGACAGCTATAAAGGAGTACCATCGTTGGGAGAGAAGGATGCCGATTCTAGTGAGGAAATACCAACGAATGAACAACTCGACTTAGTGGTTCAAAAGGTGCTAACTGCTCAAGTAAAGGAAGAAAATGGCCAACAAAGGGAAAACATCTTCTACACACGTTGTCACATAAAAGGCAAGGTGTGTAGTCTTATAATTGATCCCAGGAGTTGTACAAACGTGGCAAGTATGACACTAGTGGAGAAGGCCTCGCTTCCTACAATCAAGCATCCACATCCATATAGGCTCCAATAGTTGAACGACAGTGGAGATGTGCGAGTCACAAAGCAAGTCGAGATCCTATTCCGCATTGGTCGATACGAGGATAAAGTCCTCTATGATGTCGTGCCAATGCAAGCTACTCATGTGCTATTGGGGAGACCATGGCAATATGATGAAAGAACTAGCCACGATGGTTTCACCAATAAGTACACCTTTATGCACGACAACAGGAAAGTCACACTTGTGCCTCTCACTCCTAAACAAGTGCACGAGGACCAAGTCCGGTTGCAACAAGAACACGAGGAGCAAAGGAAATTGAAAGGAGCCGAGAAGAGTGAGGGAAAACTGGCCTTAAATGATTCGGCCCTTGAGAAGAGAACTGAGAGGAAGCAAAGCATGCTCGCAAAAGCCAGGGATGTAAAGAAAGCTTTACTTTCTTACCAACACTTGCTTATGATAGTATGTAAAGAAGTTATGCTTGCTTCTACCATATAACTACCATCATAACTACCATATAAATTTAACCACTGTATATTTTCATGATACCCCGTGTTATCTCATTGTTGCAGGAATTTGAGGATATGTTTCCTGAGGAGATCCCGGATGGACTACCTCCCATCCGTGGCATTGAGCACCAAATAAACCTCATTCCGGGCTCACCATTGCCCAATAAAGCCCCCTATCGCATGAGTCCCGAGGAAACCAAGGAACTACAAAGGCAAGTGGACGAACTGCTTAAGAAAGGTTGGGTGCATGAAAGCCTAAGTCCCTGTGCCGTCCTCATCATCTTGGCGCCAAAGAAGGATGGAAGCTCACACATGTGTGTGGATTGCAGAGCCATCAATTCGATAACGGTAAAGTATCGTCATCCTATACCTAGGTTAGATGACATGCTAGATGAACTAAATGGGGCTGTAATTTTCATGAAAATTGATTTTAAAAGTGGGTATCACCAAAGCCGAATGAAGGACGGGGACGAATGGAAAACGGCTTTTAAGACTACTTATGGGTTGTATAAATGGCTAGTCATGCCCTTTGGTTTATCTAACGCCCCTAATACATTCATGAGGTTAATGAATCATATTCTACGCCCTTTTCTTGATAAATTTGTGGTAGTCTATTTTGATGATATCTTAGTCTCTAGTCGAAATCTTGATGAACACATAGATCATTTACGTGTTATTTTAAATGCCTTATGCCAAGCAAGTTTGTATGCTAACTTGAAAAAGTGTTCTTTTTGCACTAATCAGTTGGTCTTTCAAGGATATGTTATTAGTGCACAGGGAATACAGGTAGATAAAAGGAAGGTGAAAGCGATCCAAGAATGGCCGACACCAAAGACTGTGAGCGAAGTAAGGAGCTTCCATGGATTAGCTAGTTTTTACCGCAGGTTTGTGCGAGATTTCAGCACCATTGCCGCTCCGTTGACTGCCGTAATCAAGAAGAATGTCGCCTTTCATTGGGGAGCTGACCAAGATAAGGCATTTCAATTACTTAGACACAAACTCACGCACACACCTGTACTTTCTTTGCCTAGTTTTGACAAGATGTTTGAAATCGAATGTGATACTTCAGGTGTTGGCATTGGAGCTGTGTTAATGCAAGAGGGTAGGCCTACTTTAGCGAGAAACTGAGTGGGGCAGCCTTGAACTACTCCACCTACGATAAGGAGCTATACTCCCTCATTAGGGCTCTCGAAACATGGCAACATTATTTGAGAGCAAGGGAGTTCGTCATTCATACTGATCACGAGTCACTCAAACACTTGAAGTCACAACAAAAGTTGAACAAAAGGCATGCCGATGGATTGCTTTTGTTGAGACTTTCCCATACATGATCAAGTATAAGACAGGTAAAATCAATGTAGTAGCTGATGCCTTGTCATGCAGGTACTCTTTACTTACCTTACTCAACACTAAGCTACTTGGTTTTGAAACCATCAAGGAGTTATATGCAAAAGATCCAGATTTTAGTGAATGCTATGCACAATGCTTACAATCTAGGTTGGATCACTTTTTTATGCATGAAGGTTATTTGTTTCGAGTTGAAAAACTGTGCATCCCTCAGTCTATTGTTAGTCCATGAAGCACATTCAGGTAGTCTAATGGGACACTTTGGTGCTGCAAAGACTTTGGTTGTTTTGCAGGAACACTTCTATTGGCCAAAGATGAGAAGAGATGTGGAACGCGTGGTTGGTCGATGCATTGTGTGCCACAAAGCTAAGTCTAAGACTCAACCATTCGGTTTGTATACCCCTTTACCTGTGCCTACTACACCTTGGATCGATATTTCTATGAATTTTGTATTTGGGTTGCCTAGGTCTAGGAAAGGACATGATAGCATATTTGTGGTAGTTGACAGATTTCCTAAAATGGCTCATTTCATTGCTTGTCACAAAACGGATGATGCTTCTTACATTGCTGATTTGTTCTTTCGTGGGATAGTTAGGTTACATGGCATGCCTAGAACTATTGTTTCTGACAGGGATGTTAAATTTCTTAGCTATTTCTGGAAGACATTGTGGGGAAAATTAGGTACTAAACTGTTATTCTCGACTTCAAGTCACCCACAAACGGATAGCCAAACAGAAGTTGTTAATCGCACTTTATCTACATTGTTGCGTGCCATCATTAAAAAGAACATTAAGTCTTGGGAGGAATGTCTTCCTCATGTTGAGTTTGCCTATAACCGAACTGTGCATAGTGCTACACGTTTCTCACCTTTTGAAGTTGTATATGGTTTTAACCCGTTAACTTCTTTGGATTTGTCACCTTTGCCGTTGTCTGAGTGTGTCAATCTGGATGAAAAGAAAAAGGCAGATTTTGTGAAGGCACTACATGAGAAAGTGTGACTCAACATTGAGCAACGCACGAGTCAATATGCGAAGCAGGCAAACAAAGGAAGGCGTCAAATGATCTTTGATTGGTTGCACCTTCGCAAAGAGAGGTTTCCAGTTCAACGACAAAGCAAGCTACTCCCCTGAGGCGACGGTTCCTTCCAAGTTCTTGAGCGTGTGAACAACAATGCTTACAAGTTGGACCTCCCAGGTGAGTATGGAGCTATAAGTGCCACATTTAATGTCACTGACTTTAGTCCCTTTCTCGCAGAAGATGAATCAGATTTGAGGGCAAATCCTTTTCAAGAGGAGGGGAATGATGCGAAGGAGAACATCGAGTAGACCATACAAGTAGAACAAGTGAAGGTTTCCCTCGGCCCTGTCACTCGAGCACGCGTCAAGAAAATGAAGGAAGCACTCCAACTTCTAGTACAAGCTGCCCAAGCCCAAGTTGGGAGGCCTCGGCCCATAGAAGGCCTTGCAAGTGAGAATGAAAGACAAATCACCTTGGTAGAGGCCTTGCTCGATGAAGAGGACCTTGTTTGAAGGCCACAGCCCTTTCTGGAGTATCATGGTTAATCATATAGTTATTTAAAGTTTAAGTATTGCATTAGTAGTTATGGCCTAGATCAATAAAGCTCATGTTGAGCATAGGACCGAGTAGGAGGCCCTTTGGAGGCCCACTACCTTTGGCCGAACTTAGCAAGGGCCACGGACCTTCCTTGGAGCCCTAAGTCCCTTTTGGATTTTCGAGCATCTAGTAGTAGTATTATATATAGGACTATTGCTTGTATTATTTTTTTTCAGATTTGGTTTAATACAAAATTGAGAGTTCTCTCATTGGCTTCTTGTGAGCTTTTCCTGAAGTTCTTAGAATAATTCCCTAGGATCTTCAAGGTGACTTATCAATCTAGAATCACACTAGATTGTGGCGTCTTCTACACTATACCAAGGTTCGTTAGCCACGTGATTAACGGGTAAAGATTTCATCAACTCCAAACGTGCTCCGCCCCTCTAGATCCTGTGCGCCTGTCTCTTGCGGGTTTCGTCACAAGTTGGCGATGTTCGTATCAGTTGGTAATCAGAGCTAGTTAGAGGTATCACATTACATCCCTTGTTTTTGTTGTTTTGAGCCAGTTTTTATCCATCAATTTTGTTGCTAGGTCATTAGGGTTTTGTGTCAAATCGTGGGAAGGGTTTCTTGTGAAGTCCGAATCGTTCGCTTCATGTTAGTGTGCTGTCCGCAATTTTCCAGAATTATTCCAGTATTTTCGTGTGTTGTTTCTGCCCAAGTTTCATCCATGAGTTTGTTGGTGTTGTGTTTGAATCATTAGAGTAAAAAAAAACAAAAAAAAGTCACGCACCTTATTTTGTTCTCACGTCAAGATGCTGGAATTTCGTTTTGAGTATTGCTGAAATTCTGTTTTACCTATTTCATGAGTTTTGGTTGTTGTTCTTGTAAACCTTGGATACCATAATATAATTTGGGAAAGTTCTTGAGTTCTTGAACAAGATTCTTGAAGTTCTTGGACCTGCAAGACTTGACTTGAAAGTTCTTGAAACCATAAAATCAAGAACTAGGGTTTCTTGAAAGTTTGAATAACCTTGCATCCGCTTCTTGATCTTGTCGTATAATCTGAAATTGTGATCCTTGAAGAGCCGAAATCTTGAACAAAAGACAAAAAAAGAAGAAAAGAAACGAAACAAAAAAAAAGAGGAACGAGAGACATTCGGCTCAAGGGAAATCAGATTTCCAAATCTTGATTGGTTTGAGTTTCCAATTCTTGGTTGGCTTCCAAATCTTAATTGGCTTCAATATCTTGAGCTTCCTATTCTCGACTGAATTCCAACAACCTCAAATGACCTGGATAGCCCCAAAAACACCCCAAACCAGTTTCCTAAACCGCTACAAAGACCTTATCCAAATCACCCTTGGATTCTTGAGTTTCCTAAATTGGTTGGACTAGTTGTTGCAAACCGAATTGGCTGAAATTTGAGGGCTGATTCTGGCATTATTTGAACACCACAAAAGCACCTTTTTCCCTCCAAAATACTGACCAGAACTCGGGAAAAACAGCAGCTCAAAATTCCAGTTTTCGGGTTGGAGTCTTTCTAGGATTCCAAATTTCAGCTTTGAGTTGTGAGTCGCGTCTAGTATCGATCATCTTAGGATTGCTTTCCTACATTATTTGAGTCATTAAACAGCATCTTAATTGTGTCATATACCTGAGTTTGTTCCAGTTTGACCCCTTGCTTCATTCATTGTTTGATACGTGGTTGAACGTCGACATTGGAGCTCCTTGGAGGAAATTTTCTGATTTTTTCAAGAGTGGCAAACAAAGGCCAATAAGGGTTATTTGTGAGATCATTAGAGTGAGTAATTTTGAGTGACACAAGAGAGTTGAGTGTAAACACGTAAGGGAGCGTGAAAGGCAATATACCCTTGTGTCTTTGCTAACTCTTTTTACAGGTTTACCTTAGCATGGATTCTCACCCTTTTGACAATAAACTTAACATGGAGGCCTTGATGAGTGAGTTCCAATGGAGGATGGACATGTCCCTTGAATCCCTACATGAGTGAATAGACCAACTTGAGAACCATCAACAACGAAGTAACTCGGTTCATGGAGGAAGCAATAGGGATGAATCCGGTCCTATGCATGGCGGAGATGAGGAAGACCGACGGCCTAGATATGCTCACCAAGACCAAAGAAGGAACGATGATGCACTCAAAGAGATCAAAATCAAAATCCCCTCATTCCAAGGGAAATCCGATCCGGATGCCTACTTGGAGTGGGAGAAACGCATCGAGATGATCTTCGAATGTCAAGACTATAGGGAGGACCAAAAGGTAAACTCTCGAGTTCACGGATTACGCCATTATCTGGTCGGATCAAGTGCGACTTAGCCGAAGGAGATGTGGAGAACTACCTGTGACCACATGGCATGAACTTCGCAGGTTGATGAGGAAACGGTTCATTCCAAGTCACTATCACCGAGACCTTTATCAAAAACTACAAAACTTGAGTCAAGGGTCTCGAAGTGTAGATGACTATTTCAAGGAGATGGAAATAGCCATGCTACGTGCCGATGTAGTGGAGGACCGGGAAGCGACAATGGCTAGGTTCTTAACTGGGTTGAGACCCAAGATTGCAGAGGTAGTGGAGTTGCATCACTACGTGGAAATCACGGACATGGTGGACAAAGCTTCCAAAGTGGAGCGTCGCCTCAAGAGGAGGGATGCCACTCGACTCACTAGTACACCGGTTAGCTCGAATTGGAGAACATATCCGCCTACGAAGGAGAAGAAACCGATTATGGGAGCTTCGGGAAGGATACCAAGGCGGTGACTGATGCCTCTAAAGCCCATAACCGTGAGATCAAGTGCTTCAAAAGCCAAGGGTTTGGTCACATCGCATCTCAGTGTCCAAATCGACGAACCATGCTCTTACTTGAAAATGGAGAAGTAGTGACGGATGAAGAAGACAGCTATAAAGGAGTACCATCGTTGGGAGAGAAGGATGCCGATTCTAGTGAGGAAATACCAACGAATGAACAACTCGACTTAGTGGTTCAAAAGGTGCTAACTGCTCAAGTAAAGGAAGAAAATGGCCAACAAAGGGAAAACATCTTCTACACACGTTGTCACATAAAAGGCAAGGTGTGTAGTCTTATAATTGATCCCAGGAGTTGTACAAACGTGGCAAGTATGACACTAGTGGAGAAGGCCTCGCTTCCTACAATCAAGCATCCACATCCATATAGGCTCCAATAGTTGAACGACAGTGGAGATGTGCGAGTCACAAAGCAAGTCGAGATCCTATTCCGCATTGGTCGATACGAGGATAAAGTCCTCTATGATGTCGTGCCAATGCAAGCTACTCATGTGCTATTGGGGAGACATGGCAATATGATGAAAGAACTAGCCACGATGGTTTCACCAATAAGTACACCTTTATGCACGACAACAGGAAAGTCACACTTGTGCCTCTCACTCCTAAACAAGTGCACGAGGACCAAGTCCGGTTGCAACAAGAACACGAGGAGCAAAGGAAATTGAAAGGAGCCGAGAAGAGTGAGGGAAAACTGGCCTTAAATGATTCGGCCCTTGAGAAGAGAACTGAGAGGAAGCAAAGCATGCTCGCAAAAGCCAGGGATGTAAAGAAAGCTTTACTTTCTTACCAACACTTGCTTATGATAGTATGTAAAGAAGTTATGCTTGCTTCTACCATATAACTACCATCATAACTACCATATAAATTTAACCACTGTATATTTTCATGATACCCCGTGTTATCTCATTGTTGCAGGAATTTGAGGATATGTTTCCTGAGGAGATCCCGGATGGACTACCTCCCATCCGTGGCATTGAGCACCAAATAAACCTCATTCCGGGCTCACCATTGCCCAATAAAGCCCCCTATCGCATGAGTCCCGAGGAAACCAAGGAACTACAAAGGCAAGTGGACGAACTGCTTAAGAAAGGTTGGGTGCATGAAAGCCTAAGTCCCTGTGCCGTCCTCATCATCTTGGCGCCAAAGAAGGATGGAAGCTCACGCATGTGTGTGGATTGCAGAGCCATCAATTCGATAACGGTAAAGTATCGTCATCCTATACCTAGGTTAGATGACATGCTAGATGAACTAAATGGGGCTGTAATTTTCATGAAAATTGATTTTAAAAGTGGGTATCACCAAATCCGAATGAAGGACGGGGACGAATGGAAAACGGCTTTTAAGACTACTTATGGGTTGTATAAATGGCTAGTCATGCCCTTTGGTTTATCTAACGCCCCTAATACATTCATGAGGTTAATGAATCATATTCTACGCCCTTTTCTTGATAAATTTGTGGTAGTCTATTTTGATGATATCTTAGTCTCTAGTCGAAATCTTGATGAACACATAGATCATTTACGTGTTATTTTAAATGCCTTATGCCAAGCAAGTTTGTATGCTAACTTGAAAAAGTGTTCTTTTTGCACTAATCAGTTGGTCTTTCAAGGATATGTTATTAGTGCATAGGGAATACAGGTAGATAAAAGGAAGGTGAAAGCGATCCAAGAATGGCCGACACCAAAGACTGTGAGCGAAGTAAGGAGCTTCCATGGATTAGCTAGTTTTTACCGCAGGTTTGTGCGAGATTTCAGCACCATTGCCGCTCCGTTGACTGCCGTAATCAAGAAGAATGTCGCCTTTCATTGGGGAGCTGACCAAGATAAGGCATTTCAATTACTTAGACACAAACTCACGCACACACCTGTACTTTCTTTGCCTAGTTTTGACAAGATGTTTGAAATCGAATGTGATACTTCAGGTGTTGGCATTGGAGCTGTGTTAATGCAAGAGGGTAGGCCTACTTTAGCGAGAAACTGAGTGGGGCAGCCTTGAACTACTCCACCTACGATAAGGAGCTATACTCCCTCATTAGGGCTCTCGAAACATGGCAACATTATTTGAGAGCAAGGGAGTTCGTCATTCATACTGATCACGAGTCACTCAAACACTTGAAGTCACAACAAAAGTTGAACAAAAGGCATGCCGATGGATTGCTTTTGTTGAGACTTTCCCATACATGATCAAGTATAAGACAGGTAAAATCAATGTAGTAGCTGATGCCTTGTCATGCAGGTACTCTTTACTTACCTTACTCAACACTAAGCTACTTGGTTTTGAAACCATCAAGGAGTTATATGCAAAAGATCCAGATTTTAGTGAATGCTATGCACAATGCTTACAATCTAGGTTGGATCACTTTTTTATGCATGATGGTTATTTGTTTCGAGTTGAAAAACTATGCATCCCTCAGTCTATTGTTAGTCCATGAAGCACATTCAGGTAGTCTAATGGGACACTTTGGTGCTGCAAAGACTTTGGTTGTTTTGCAGGAACACTTCTATTGGCCAAAGATGAGAAGAGATGTGGAACGCGTGGTTGGTCGATGCATTGTGTGCCACAAAGCTAAGTCTAAGACTCAACCATTCGGTTTGTATACCCCTTTACCTGTGCCTACTACACCTTGGATCGATATTTCTATGAATTTTGTACTTGGGTTGCCTAGGTCTAGGAAAGGACATGATAGCATATTTGTGGTAGTTGACAGATTTCCTAAAATGGCTCATTTCATTGCTTGTCACAAAACGGATGATGCTTCTTACATTGCTGATTTGTTCTTTCGTGGGATAGTTAGGTTACATGGCATGCCTAGAACTATTGTTTCTGACAGGGATGTTAAATTTCTTAGCTATTTCTGGAAGACATTGTGGGGAAAATTAGGTACTAAACTGTTATTCTCGACTTCAAGTCACCCACAAACGGATAGCCAAACAGAAGTTGTTAATCGCACTTTATCTACATTGTTGCGTGCCATCATTAAAAAGAACATTAAGTCTTGGGAGGAATGTCTTCCTCATGTTGAGTTTGCCTATAACCGAACTGTGCATAGTGCTACACGTTTCTCACCTTTTGAAGTTGTATATGGTTTTAACCCGTTAACTTCTTTGGATTTGTCACCTTTGCCGTTGTCTGAGTGTGTCAATCTGGATGAAAAGAAAAAGGCAGATTTTGTGAAGGCACTACATGAGAAAGTGTGACTCAACATTGAGCAACGCACGAGTCAATATGCGAAGCAGGCAAACAAAGGAAGGCGTCAAATGATCTTTGATTGGTTGCACCTTCGCAAAGAGAGGTTTCCAGTTCAACGACAAAGCAAGCTACTCCCCTGAGGCGACGGTTCCTTCCAAGTTCTTGAGCGTGTGAACAACAATGCTTACAAGTTGGACCTCCCAGGTGAGTATGGAGCTATAAGTGCCACATTTAATGTCACTGACTTTAGTCCCTTTCTCGCAGAAGATGAATCAGATTTGAGGGCAAATCCTTTTCAAGAGGAGGGGAATGATGCGAAGGAGAACATCGAGTAGACCATACAAGTAGAACAAGTGAAGGTTTCCCTCGGCCCTGTCACTCGAGCACGCGTCAAGAAAATGAAGGAAGCACTCCAACTTCTAGTACAAGCTGCCCAAGCCCAAGTTGGGAGGCCTCGGCCCATAGAAGGCCTTGCAAGTGAGAATGAAAGACAAATCACCTTGGTAGAGGCCTTGCTCGATGAAGAGGACCTTGTTTGAAGGCCACAGCCCTTTCTGGAGTATCATGGTTAATCATATAGTTATTTAAAGTTTAAGTATTGCATTAGTAGTTATGGCCTAGATCAATAAAGCTCATGTTGAGCATAGGACCGAGTAGGAGGCCCTTTGGAGGCCCACTACCTTTGGCCGAACTTAGCAAGGGCCACGGACCTTCCTTGGAGCCCTAAGTCCCTTTTGGATTTTCGAGCATCTAGTAGTAGTATTATATATAGGACTATTGCTTGTATTATTTTTTTTCAGATTTGGTTTAATACAAAATTGAGAGTTCTCTCATTGGCTTCTTGTGAGCTTTTCCTGAAGTTCTTAGAATAATTCCCTAGGATCTTCAAGGTGACTTATCAATCTAGAATCACACTAGATTGTGGCGTCTTCTACACTATACCAAGGTTCGTTAGCCACGTGATTAACGGGTAAAGATTTCATCAACTCCAAACGTGCTCCGCCCCTCTAGATCCTGTGCGCCTGTCTCTTGCGGGTTTCGTCACAAGTTGGCGATGTTCGTATCAGTTGGTAATCAGAGCTAGTTAGAGGTATCACATTACATCCCTTGTTTTTGTTGTTTTGAGCCAGTTTTTATCCATCAATTTTGTTGCTAGGTCATTAGGGTTTTGTGTCAAATCGTGGGAAGGGTTTCTTGTGAAGTCCGAATCGTTCGCTTCATGTTAGTGTGCTGTCCGCAATTTTCCAGAATTATTCCAGTATTTTCGTGTGTTGTTTCTGCCCAAGTTTCATCCATGAGTTTGTTGGTGTTGTGTTTGAATCATTAGAGTAAAAAAAAACAAAAAAAAGTCACGCACCTTATTTTGTTCTCACGTCAAGATGCTGGAATTTCGTTTTGAGTATTGCTGAAATTCTGTTTTACCTATTTCATGAGTTTTGGTTGTTGTTCTTGTAAACCTTGGATACCATAATATAATTTGGGAAAGTTCTTGAGTTCTTGAACAAGATTCTTGAAGTTCTTGGACCTGCAAGACTTGACTTGAAAGTTCTTGAAACCATAAAATCAAGAACTAGGGTTTCTTGAAAGTTTGAATAACCTTGCATCCGCTTCTTGATCTTGTCGTATAATCTGAAATTGTGATCCTTGAAGAGCCGAAATCTTGAACAAAAGACAAAAAAAGAAGAAAAGAAACGAAACAAAAAAAAAAGAGGAACGAGAGACATTCGGCTCAAGGGAAATCAGATTTCCAAATCTTGATTGGTTTGAGTTTCCAATTCTTGGTTGGCTTCCAAATCTTAATTGGCTTCAATATCTTGAGCTTCCTATTCTCGACTGAATTCCAACAACCTCAAATGACCTGGATAGCCCCAAAAACACCCCAAACCAGTTTCCTAAACCGCTACAAAGACCTTATCCAAATCACCCTTGGATTCTTGAGTTTCCTAAATTGGTTGGACTAGTTGTTGCAAACCGAATTGGCTGAAATTTGAGGGCTGATTCTGGCATTATTTGAACACCACAAAAGCACCTTTTTCCCTCCAAAATACTGACCAGAACTCGGGAAAAACAGCAGCTCAAAATTCCAGTTTTCGGGTTGGAGTCTTTCTAGGATTCCAAATTTCAGCTTTGAGTTGTGAGTCGCGTCTAGTATCGATCATCTTAGGATTGCTTTCCTACATTATTTGAGTCATTAAACAGCATCTTAATTGTGTCATATACCTGAGTTTGTTCCAGTTTGACCCCTTGCTTCATTCATTGTTTGATACGTGGCTGAACGTCGACATTGGAGCTCCTTGGAGGAAATTTTCTGATTTTTTCAAGAGTGGCAAACAAAGGCCAATAAGGGTTATTTGTGAGATCATTAGAGTGAGTAATTTTGAGTGACACAAGAGAGTTGAGTGTAAACACGTAAGGGAGCGTGAAAGGCAATATACCCTTGTGTCTTTGCTAACTCTTTTTACAGGTTTACCTTAGCATGGATTCTCACCCTTTTGACAATAAACTTAACATGGAGGCCTTGATGAGTGAGTTCCAATGGAGGATGGACATGTCCCTTGAATCCCTACATGAGTGAATAGACCAACTTGAGAACCATCAACAACGAAGTAACTCGGTTCATGGAGGAAGCAATAGGGATGAATCCGGTCCTATGCATGGCGGAGATGAGGAAGACCGACGGCCTAGATATGCTCACCAAGACCAAAGAAGGAACGATGATGCACTCAAAGAGATCAAAATCAAAATCCCCTCATTCCAAGGGAAATCCGATCCGGATGCCTACTTGGAGTGGGAGAAACGCATCGAGATGATCTTCGAATGTCAAGACTATAGGGAGGACCAAAAGGTAAACTCTCGAGTTCACGGATTACGCCATTATCTGGTCGGATCAAGTGCGACTTAGCCGAAGGAGATGTGGAGAACTACCTGTGACCACATGGCATGAACTTCGCAGGTTGATGAGGAAACGGTTCATTCCAAGTCACTATCACCGAGACCTTTATCAAAAACTACAAAACTTGAGTCAAGGGTCTCGAAGTGTAGATGACTATTTCAAGGAGATGGAAATAGCCATGCTACGTGCCGATGTAGTGGAGGACCGGGAAACGACAATGGCTAGGTTCTTAACTGGGTTGAGACCCAAGATTGCAGAGGTAGTGGAGTTGCATCACTACGTGGAAATCACGGACATGGTGGACAAAGCTTCCAAAGTGGAGCGTCGCCTCAAGAGGAGGGATGCCACTCGACTCACTAGTACACCGGTTAGCTCGAATTGGAGAACATATCCGCCTACGAAGGAGAAGAAACCGATTATGGGAGCTTCGGGAAGGATACCAAGGCGGTGACTGATGCCTCTAAAGCCCATAACCGTGAGATCAAGTGCTTCAAATGCCAAGGGTTTGGTCACATCGCATCTCAGTGTCCAAATCGACGAACCATGCTCTTACTTGAAAATGGAGAAGTAGTGACGGATGAAGAAGACAGCTATAAAGGAGTACCATCGTTGGGAGAGAAGGATGCCGATTCTAGTGAGGAAATACCAACGAATGAACAACTCGACTTAGTGGTTCAAAAGGTGCTAACTGCTCAAGTAAAGGAAGAAAATGGCCAACAAAGGGAAAACATCTTCTACACACGTTGTCACATAAAAGGCAAGGTGTGTAGTCTTATAATTGATCCCAGGAGTTGTACAAACGTGGCAAGTATGACACTAGTGGAGAAGGCCTCGCTTCCTACAATCAAGCATCCACATCCATATAGGCTCCAATAGTTGAACGACAGTGGAGATGTGCGAGTCACAAAGCAAGTCGAGATCCTATTCCGCATTGGTCGATACGAGGATAAAGTCCTCTATGATGCCGTGCCAATGCAAGCTACTCATGTGCTATTGGGGAGACCATGGCAATATGATGAAAGAACTAGCCACGATGGTTTCACCAATAAGTACACCTTTATGCACGACAACAGGAAAGTCACACTTGTGCCTCTCACTCCTAAACAAGTGCACGAGGACCAAGTCCGGTTGCAACAAGAACACGAGGAGCAAAGGAAATTGAAAGGAGCCGAGAAGAGTGAGGGAAAACTGGCCTTAAATGATTCGGCCCTTGAGAAGAGAACTGAGAGGAAGCAAAGCATGCTCGCAAAAGCCAGGGATGTAAAGAAAGCTTTACTTTCTTACCAACACTTGCTTATGATAGTATGTAAAGAAGTTATGCTTGCTTCTACCATATAACTACCATCATAACTACCATATAAATTTAACCACTGTATATTTTCATGATACCCCCGTGTTATCTCATTGTTGCAGGAATTTGAGGATATGTTTCCTGAGGAGATCCCGGATGGACTACCTCCCATCCGTGGCATTGAGCACCAAATAAACCTCATCCGGGCTCACCATTGCCCAATAAAGCCCCCTATCGCATGAGTCCCGAGGAAACCAAGGAACTACAAAGGCAAGTGGACGAACTGCTTAAGAAAGGTTGGGTGCATGAAAGCCTAAGTCCCTGTGCCGTCCTCATCATCTTGGCGCCAAAGAAGGATGGAAGCTCACGCATGTGTGTGGATTGCAGAGCCATCAATTCGATAACGGTAAAGTATCGTCATCCTATACCTAGGTTAGATGACATGCTAGATGAACTAAATGGGGCTGTAATTTTCATGAAAATTGATTTTAAAAGTGGGTATCACCAAAGCCGAATGAAGGACGGGGACGAATGGAAAACGGCTTTTAAGACTACTTATGGGTTGTATAAATGGCTAGTCATGCCCTTTGGTTTATCTAACGCCCCTAATACATTCATGAGGTTAATGAATCATATTCTACGCCCTTTTCTTGATAAATTTGTGGTAGTCTATTTTGATGATATCTTAGTCTCTAGTCGAAATCTTGATGCACACATAGAGCATTTACGTGTTATTTTAAATGCCTTATGCCAAGCAAGTTTGTATGCTAACTTGAAAAAGTGTTCTTTTTGCACTAATCAGTTGGTCTTTCAAGGATATGTTATTAGTGCATAGGGAATACAGGTAGATAAAAGGAAGGTGAAAGCGATCCAAGAATGGCCGACACCAAAGACTGTGAGCGAAGTAAGGAGCTTCCATGGATTAGCTAGTTTTTACCGCAGGTTTGTGCGAGATGTCAGCACCATTGCCGCTCCGTTGACTGCCGTAATCAAGAAGAATGTCGCCTTTCATTGGGGAGCTGACCAAGATAAGGCATTTCAATTACTTAAACACAAAGTCACGCACACACCTGTACTTTCTTTGCCTAGTTTTGACAAGATGTTTGAAATCGAATGTGATACTTCAGGTGTTGGCATTGGAGCTGTGTTAATGCAAGAGGGTAGGCCTACTTTAGCGAGAAACTGAGTGGGGCAGCCTTGAACTACTCCACCTACGATAAGGAGCTATACTCCCTCATTAGGGCTCTCGAAACATGGCAACATTATTTGAGAGCAAGGGAGTTCGTCATTCATACTGATCACGAGTCACTCAAACACTTGAAGTCACAACAAAAGTTGAACAAAAGGCATGCCGATGGATTGCTTTTGTTGAGACTTTCTGATACGTTCCTCGATCAACACGTTTCGAGACACATAGCACGTTTGCCCATGGATCTAGCGAGGATGTCCAACGCTTGGAATTGCGGGGTCTAGAACCAAACGGACGACACGATATGATTCAAGACGGTAGACGACACTCCGATGAAGGTGAATACTCCAGGGGAATAGGTCGGTAGAACAATCTAGGATAGAACGCAAGACTGCTCAAAACCCTTGCCAAAGCAAGTAAAGGAATTGTAACTCTCGAATGTAAGAGAAAACAATGCTGAATTTTTATGATAAAACGACTCCCTTAAAACCTTACAAAGCAAGCCTATTTATAGGCTAAAGTGACTAAAAAACCCTAAGGAAATAATGACAAAGAGTTCGGCCATCTTGGTGTCCAAGATGGGCTGGCCCAATGAGCTATGAAGACACATTAATCCAATCTAACAAGTACTAAGGTTAAGGCCCTATAGGGCCGATCCTCTTGCAGGCTCACTTGGGTCTCCGTGGGCTTGGATCATGGTGTAAATGGCTTGATTGTCTCTCTCTAAGCCCTCAATATCTTTGTGCACTCCATGTTGGTCTTGGACTACTCGAACCAGGGCTTGGAGTGATTCTTTGAAGAGCTTGGCCCGTGCACGTGTGACTGGGCCCAATGGAACTCGAACTGGGTCGTTACGTGGGCCGAGACCCGTGCACACATCAGTCCCCTCCTCTTGAGAAGGATTTGCCCTCAAATCTGGATCCTCCTCGTCAAGAAATAGACTTAGGTCCGCAACGTTAAAGGTCGCACTAACATTGTATTCCCCAGGTAGCTCCAACTTGTATGCGTTGTCATTGATTTTTTGGAGTACCCGGAATGGTCCATCACCTCTGGGGGATAATTTTCTTTGACGTTGCTTGGGGAATCGCTCTTTCCTCAAGTGTAGCCACACCCAATCTCCAGGCTCAAAAATCATCTTGCGACGGTGCTTGTTGGCTTGCTGGATGTATTGCTGCGTGCGCTTCTCGATGTTTGCTCGCACAGCTTCATGTAACCTGCGCACAAAATCAGCTTTCTTGTTCCCATCTAAGCTTATGTGCTCAGAGGAAGGTAAAGGCACCAGATCAAGGGGGGTAAGGGGGTTGAAGCCATAAACAATCTCAAAGGGAGAATATTGTGTTGCACTATGCACGGTTCGATTGTAGGCAAATTCAACATGAGGTAAGCACTCCTCCCAAGACTTAAGGTTCTTTTTAATCAAAGCCCGAAGTAAAGTGCCAAGTGTGCGATTGACAACTTCAGTTTGTCCATCGCTTTGAGGATGACTAGTGGTGGAGAATAATAACCTAGTGCCAAGTTTGGACCACAAAGTCTTCCAAAAGTAACTCAGGAACTTCACATCTCTGTCACTAACAATAGTCCGAGGCATACCATGCAGACGGACAATCTCTTTGAAGAATAAAGTAGCAATATGAGATGCATCGTCAGTTTTGTGACAAGGAATAAAATGTGCCATTTTAGAAAATCTATCAACTACCACAAATATGGAGTCATTACCCCTTGGTGATCTAGGCAAACCTAGCACAAAGTCCATAGACAAGTCAACCCAAGGATGGTGCGGGATAGGTAATGGGGTATACAAGCCATATGGATGTGTCTTAGACTTTGCCTTGTGACAAGTAGCGCATCTACCAACCATGCGTTCAACATCTCTACGCATATGAGGCCAGTAAAAGTGCTCTTGCAACATGGCCAGAGTCTTGGTGATGCCAAAGTGGCCCATGAGACCACCACTATGTGCCTCTCGAATCAAAAGATCACGAATGGAAGAGTTAGGTACACATAGTTTATCTACATGGAATAGAAATCCATCATGCAAGAAGTATTTTCCATGAGGGGCCTTAACACAAGCAACATAGGTATCACCAAAGTCATGATCATTTGTGTAGAGTTCCTTAACCATTTCGAACCCTAGTAACTTGGCATCCAGAAGAGCAAGCAACGAATGTCTACGTGATAATGCATCAGCCACGACATTCGTTTTGCCAGTCTTATACTTAATGACATATGAAAAGGTGTCAATGAAGCTTACCCATTTGGCATGTCGCTTGCTTAACTTGGGTTGTCCCTTGAGATACTTCAATGACTCGTGATCAGTGTGGATCACGAACTCTCTAGGGCGAAGATAGTGTTGCCAAGTCTCCAAGGCCCTCACTAAAGCGTACAACTCCTTGTCGTACGTGGGGTAGTTTAATGCAGCTCCTCCCAGTTTCTCACTAAAGAAGGCACAAGGTCTCTTGTCTTGCATGAGGACTGCTCCAATACCTACACCAGAAGCATCACATTCAATTTCAAAAGTCGTGTGAAAATTTGGTAATGCTAACACAGGTGCATGTGTGAGTGTGTCCTTGAGGGCGTGAAATGCTCGTTCTTGTGATTCGCCCCAGTGGAACTTGTCATCCTTCTTTGTAACGGCGGTCAATGGGGCGGCAATGGTGCTAAAATCTTTGACAAAGCGTCGGTAAAAGCCCGCCAATCCAAGAAAGCTGCGCATGTCAGAGACGGATGTGGGAGTTGGCCATTGCTCGATGGCCTCAATCTTGGATTTGTCTACCTTGATGCCCTGCGAACTTACCACATAGCCTAAAAACACAAGCTCGTTAGTACAAAAGGTGCACTTCTTGAGGTTGGCGTACAGACGCTCCTGTCGAAGTGTCTCAAGAACTAATCTCACATGCTCTAAGTGCTCATGCTCACTACGGCTATATATCAAGATATCATCAAAGTAAACAATGACAAACTTGCCAATAAAATGTCTCAGCACATGGTTCATTAGTCGCATGAAGGTGCTAGGGGCATTAGTTAAGCCAAAAGGCATCACTAGCCACTCATAGAGACCATGTTTGGTTTTGAAGGCTGTTTTCCACTCGTCGCCCTCCTTCATCCGAATTTGATGATAGCCACTCCTCAAGTCAATTTTGGTGAAAATTATGGTACCATCGAGTTCATCAAGCATATCATCAAGTCTAGGAATGGGATGACGATATTTGACAGTGATAGCGTTCACAGCCCGACAGTCAGTGCACATACGCCAAGTACCGTCCTTTTTGGGAACAAGTATCACAGGCACAGCGCAAGGACTTAGACTTTCCTTTACCCAACCCTTACCTAAGAGGCCATCAACTTGCCTTTGAAGCTCCTTGGTCTCCTCAGGGCCCATGCGGTAAGCAGGTTTGTTGGGCAATGGTGCTCCAGGAATGAGGTCGATCTGGTGTTCAATTCCCCGAATGGGTGGTAAGCCATCAGGAACCTCGTTAGGGAAAACATCCTCAAATTCCTGCAAAAGAGCAACTATGCTCGCAGGCAACGCCTTGTCGAGCTCAGCAATATCCAAGAGCACATGCTTGCAAATCATGAGAAGTATAGGCTGATTAGAGTTCACCACTTTTCTAACATCCTTAGCCTTAATAATCATGTTATGCTTCCTAGTGGTAGGTGTGGTAGGTGATTTGTCATGCATACCCCTAGGTGTGCCCCCTTGACCCTTGGTTGATGGCTCACTTGTAGAAGTGGGGCCTTGACCAGGGTCGTCCGCCTTTAGTTTCCTCTTTTGACGGTCCTGTTCACACTCCCTTTGCAATAGTAGTTGATCCTCATAAACTTGTGCAGGTGTAAGAGGTGTAAGGACCTTACGTTTGCCATCGTGCAAAAGTGTGTACTTATTTGCTCTTCCATCGAATGTGACGTGTTTGTCAAATTGCCAGGGCCTCCCCAGAATGATATGCGTAGCATGCATAGGCACAACGTCGCACAGGATGTCATCAGTGTATGTACCAATTGAAAAGGGAAGGCGGACCTGTTTGAAGACTCGTACCTCGCCATCCTCACTTAGCCACTGGAGGCGGTAAGGGTTTGGATGCCTGGTAGTGGGGAGTCCTAAACTCTCAACCATTAGCAAACTGGCCACGTTTGTGCAGCTCCCACCGTCGATGATGAGACTACACACCTTGTCGCCTACCTTACAACGGGTGTAGAATAGGTTTTCTCGTTGTAGCTGCTCGTCCTCCTTAACGCGGGCGGTTAGCACTCGTCATCCCACCAAGCAACCTACTTCTCCTCGTGTAGGCGAGCAAGCCTCCCCAGCTGCCTCTTTTTCCAGGCAGTCGTCTTCGACCAGTTCGGGCATCTCCTTACATTCGTCATCATCAGACACGATTTCGCCATGGTGAGTGATGAGCATGACCCGTTGGTTTGGGCACTGAGATTGAATATGGCCAAACCCTTGGCATTTGAAGCACTTGATGTCCCTACTCCTAGTCCTAGAAGTCTCATACGATGCCTTAGAGGTGGACCTGGAAGCATCGGAAACCTTGTTAGGGATAGAATAGGAATTGCGGTTAGAGGTGTTACCTTGGATTCGGGTAGAAGAGGTTGGTATTGTCGCACTTCCAACTTCGTGGGTCGCCCTTCGTGGTTGGTTGCCCCTCCATGAAGTGTTGTTAGAAGATTGGAAAGGACGTGCTCCTCGTCTTAGCTTCTTCCCCCGCTCGGCCTTGATAGCGAGTTCTAGAAGGTCGTGCATGTCCAAGTAATGTTGGAGCTCCAAGGCCTCTTGAAGGTCAGGATTGAGACCTCTAAGAAACCTAGCCATCGTGGCTTCATTGTCCTCTTGAATATTGGCCCTCATCATGGCCATCTCGATCTCTTTGTAGTAGTCTTCCACACTCATGTTGCCTTGAGTGAGAGTTTGAAGCTTAGAATGGAGATCGCGATTGTAGTAGCTAGGAACAAATCGCTTGCACAGCAGTGCCTTGAGTTCGCGCCAAGTCCGGACACGGGGCTCTCCCATCCTCCTCCTATTGGTCCTTACTTGGTCCCACCAGACGAGTGCGTAGTCGCTGAACTCCACGGTGGCAACCTTAACCTTTTGTTCCTCACTGTAGTCGTAGCAGTCGAAGACCATGTCGATACGGCCTTCCCACTCCAAGTTAGCTTCAGGATCACTTTTGCCCTTGAATGCGGGGACTTGAATTTTAAGCCCCTTGAGTTCGTCCTTAGGCGTGTCCCTTGTGGGCCTCTCGGGTCGCCCCTCATCCTCACTAGCGGAGTAGTCTTCGCCATTTGCCTCTTTGGTGCTGTGGTTACTCCGATTGTGGGATCTAGAACGAGAGCCTCGTGTAAGACTCCTGGACAACTCGTCAAAACGATTGTGTAACGTCTCCATTTGTTGTTCACTGATTCGCCTTAGCTCATTCTTCATTGCGGCGAACAACAAGGAGTGATCGGTGTTTGCTTGTTGCTCCATGTCTCGCTTGATGCCCCTGCAAAGGTTAGTAACAAGCAAAAGAAAGTGCAAATATAATCCTCACCTCACTCCCTTAGTATATCCCTCACGCTCGTGTGTAGTGCTCAATTCACTCTACGAAACTTACCAAGTACCTTTACCTGTTGGTCTAGGTAATTGAGGAATGTTGCGCGAGTCCCACAATTTGTCACCAACTTTTCCCACAAGAGTAAACAAGAGTGAAGGACACGGTTTGGATGAGATTGTGGTGAAGGAAGAACGGTTTTGGAAGTCTTAGGGCGGTAGACAGATTTGGAAAATATTGCCAAGAAAGGACACTCTAAGAATTCCTAAGATGTAGGAGTAGTTTCCTAAAATGTAGGAGAATATCCAAAAATGGAGGAGAAAAAACAGGAGATGTCCAAGGGCTATCCAAGTAGGTTATTTAGTCTCCTAAACTAAGTTGGAAAACAAGTTGGAGTTGGAAACTTCCTTTGAAGACCTTGCTTAAGGAACTTCCTAATTCTTCTCAAAACAGCTTGGTTTCTTCCCTCCTTCAACCGAAAATTTCCAGAATTCCTCCCTCTTATTCCCTTCCCAAAGTCGGCTAAGAGAAACCCTATAATCCCTCTTAAGCAGCCGCCCACTATGCTCACAACACAAACCAGAATTGGACCACTGAAATTTCCAGATTTCTTCCTTCTTGAACCCCTCCCAAGGTCGGCTATTGTCTCCTATTAAACCTCCCCTCACAGCCGCACACTTACCCAAGCAATTCGGCTCCCTCTCTACTCCAAGAACAAGAAATTCGCCCTCTCTCCTACAAGACAGGTTTGGTCCTTGTCACTCCAGAAATTCGGCTCCAATGGACTCCCAAGGGCATGCGAGTGATGTTACTCAAGAACCTCCCAAGAAATTCACTCCTCAATCAAGAAGACCACGTATGGATGCAAGATCTTACAAGAAACTTTTTATAAGAAAGGAAGTGCAAGTGTTCAAGGCTCAAGGTGATCAAGTTGTTCGAAGGGTGGTTCAAGTTTCCAAGACTCAAGATCAAGAACCCCAAGAAGAGGTTGGCCAAAACTTTTGAGTTTGTTTCCTTTTCTTTTTCTTTTGTTCGAATTTTCTGTTTGGGTACAAGCACGATGTAAACAAAACTGATCTTGGCAATAAAAGTCGACTTCCCCTTGCTTCTTGTTGTGCCACCCGATTGCTCTTCTATCTTTTCTTTTCGATTCTGTTTTTTGTTTTTTTTTTAACTAGGCAAAAGAACTACACCTGGCCGAAAGGGTTCAAAACCCAGATTTTGGTCAGGCCCTAATTTACTTCACCCAACAGCCCCAAAACTCCAAGATTTTATCAAGAACTTCCAAGAACTTCAAGATTAAATTCAAGAAACTCAAGAAACCTAAAACTCTTGTAGATTTCCTTCAAGATTCACAACTCCAACAAGTTTGATCCACAAATCAGTTTAGAAAACTAACTTAACAACTTAGATTAAACAATCAAACACTTGGACAGATTTGGCAACCACAAGAACCCTAGCCGCACAAAACCCTAGCCGGGGTTTTCCTTTTTTGTTTTTTTTTTCAGTTTCGGCTAGGACCACTTGCTGGGCAGAATGGTTGCAATTCGAGTACAAAATCTGGGCAGATTAGAACTAGCAACAACATATGCGACCGACCAGAAATTTGACGCGACCAAGAACAAGAACTAGCGGACAGAATTTTTCTTTGTTTTTTTTTTTTTTGGACAAGCGATGCAAACAGATTTTGTTTGTGTTTTTTTTTTTGACTAACAACGGACAGATTTGACCACGGACTCAACAACAAGAACAACGACCAGAATTTCTTGACAACACAAAGAAAGGAAACGGCACAACAAGCAACAATGCTAATGAACAGATTTTTTTTTTTTCGTAAGACAAGGCAGCGGAAAACAAGGAAAACTAAGACAAGACTACGGATATAACGAAAGATACCTCTACCAAAGCTCTGAAGCCAACTGATACGTTCCTCGATCAACACGTTTCGAGACACGTAGCACGTTTGCCCAAGGATCTAGCGAGGATGTCCAACGCTTGGAATTGCGAGGTCTAGAACCAAACGGACGACACGATATGATTCAAGACGGTAGGCGACACTCCGATAAAGGTGAATACTCCAGGGGAATAGGTCGGTAGAACAATCTAGGACAGAACGCAAGACTGCTCAAAACCCTTGCCAAAGCAAGTAAAGGAATTGTAACTCTCGAATGTAAGAGAAAACAATGCTGAATTTTTATGATAAAACGACTCCCTTAAAACCTTACAAAGCAAGCCTATTTATAGGCTAAAGTGACTAAAAACCCTAAGGAAATAATGACAAAGAGTTCGGCCATCTTGGTGTCCAAGATAGGCTGGCCCAATGACCTATGAAGACACATTAATCCAATCTAACAAGTACTAAGGTTAAGGCCCTATAGGGCCGATCCTCTTGCAGGCTCACTTGGGTCTCCGTGGGCTTGGATCATGGTGTAAATGGCTTGATTGTCTCTCTCTAAGCCCTCAATATCTTTGTGCACTCCATGTTGGTCTTGGACTACTCGAACCAGGGCTTGGAGTGATTCTTTGAAGAGCTTGGCCCGTGCACGTGTGACTGGGCCCAATGGAACTCGAACTGGGTCGTTACGTGGGCCGAGACCCGTGCACACATCACTTTCCCATACATGATCAAGTATAAGACAGGTAAAATCAATGTAGTAGCTGATGCCTTGTCATGCAGGTACTCTTTACTTACCTTACTCAACACTAAGCTACTTGGTTTTGAAACCATCAAGGAGTTATATGCAAAAGATCCAGATTTTAGTGAATGCTATGCACAATGCTTACAATCTAGGTTGGATCACTTTTTTATGCATGATGGTTATTTGTTTCGAGTTGAAAAACTATGCATCCCTCAGTCTATTGTTAGTCCATGAAGCACATTCAGGTAGTCTAATGGGACACTTTGGTGCTGCAAAGACTTTGGTTGTTTTGCAGGAACACTTCTATTGGCCAAAGATGAGAAGAGATGTGGAACGCGTGGTTGGTCGATGCATTGTGTGCCACAAAGCTAAGTCTAAGACTCAACCATTCGGTTTGTATACCCCTTTACCTGTGCCTACTACACCTTGGATCGATATTTCTATGAATTTTGTACTTGGGTTGCCTAGGTCTAGGAAAGGACATGATAGCATATTTGTGGTAGTTGACAGATTTCCTAAAATGGCTCATTTCATTGCTTGTCACAAAACGGATGATGCTTCTTACATTGCTGATTTGTTCTTTCGTGGGATAGTTAGGTTACATGGCATGCCTAGAACTATTGTTTCTGACAGGGATGTTAAATTTCTTAGCTATTTCTGGAAGACATTGTGGGGAAAATTAGGTACTAAACTGTTATTCTCGACTTCAAGTCACCCACAAACGGATAGCCAAACAGAAGTTGTTAATCGCACTTTATCTACATTGTTGCGTGCCATCATTGAAAAGACCATTAAGCCTTGGGAGGAATGTCTTCCTCATGTTGAGTTTGCCTATAACCGAACTGTGCATAGTGCTACACGTTTCTCACCTTTTGAAGTTGTATATGGTTTTAACCCGTTAACTTCTTTGGATTTGTCACCTTTGCCGTTGTCTGAGTGTGTCAATCTGGATGAAAAGAAAAAGGCAGATTTTGTGAAGGCACTACATGAGAAAGTGTGACTCAACATTGAGCAACGCACGAGTCAATATACGAAGCAGGCAAACAAAGGAAGGCGTCAAATGATCTTTGATTGGTTGCACCTTCGCAAAGAGAGGTTTCCAGTTCAACGACAAAGCAAGCTACTCCCCTGAGGCGACGGTTCCTTCCAAGTTCTTGAGCGTGTGAACAACAATGCTTACAAGTTGGACCTCCCAGGTGAGTATGGAGCTATAAGTGCCACATTTAATGTCACTGACTTTAGTCCCTTTCTCGCAGAAGATGAATCAGATTTGAGGGCAAATCCTTTTCAAGAGGAGGGGAATGATGCGAAGGAGAACATCGAGTAGACCATACAAGTAGAACAAGTGAAGGTTTCCCTCGGCCCTGTCACTCGAGCACGCGTCAAGAAAATGAAGGAAGCACTCCAACTTCTAGTACAAGCTGCCCAAGCCCAAGTTGGGAGGCCTCGGCCCATAGAAGGCCTTGCAAGTGAGAATGAAAGACAAATCACCTTGGTAGAGGCCTTGCTCGATGAAGAGGACCTTGTTTGAAGGCCACAACCCTTTCTGGAGTATCATGGTTAATCATATAGTTATTTAAAGTTTAAGTATTGCATTAGTAGTTATGGCCTCTATCAATAAAGCTCATGTTGAGCATAGGACCGAGTAGGAGGCCCACTACCTTTGGCCGAACTTAGCAAGGGCCACGGACCTTCCTTGGAGCCCTAAGTCCCTTTTGGATTTTCGAGCATCTAGTAGTAGTATTATATATAGGACTATTGCTTGGATTTTCGAGCATCTAGTAGTAGTATTATATATAGGACTATTGCTTGTATTATTTTTTTTTTCAGATTTGTGGCACACAATGCATCGACCAACCACGCGTTCCACATCTCTTCTCATCTTTGGCCAATAGAAGTGTTCCTGCAAAACAACCAAAGTCTTTGCAGCACCAAAGTGTCCCATTAGACTACCTGAATGTGCTTCATGGACTAACAATAGACTGAGGGATGCATAGTTTTTCAACTCGAAACAAATAACCATCATGCATAAAAAAGTGATCCAACCTAGATTGTAAGCATTGTGCATAGCATTCACTAAAATCTGGATCTTTTGCATATAACTCCTTGATGGTTTCAAAACCAAGTAGCTTAGTGTTGAGTAAGGTAAGTAAAGAGTACCTGCATGACAAGGCATCAGCTACTACATTGATTTTACCTGTCTTATACTTGATCATGTATGGGAAAGTGATGTGTGCACGGGTCTCGGCCCACGTAACGACCCAGTTCGAGTTCCATTGGGCCCAGTCACACGTGCACGGGCCAAGCTCTTCAAAGAATCACTCCAAGCCCTGGTTCGAGTAGTCCAAGACCAACATGGAGTGCACAAAGATATTGAGGGCTTAGAGAGAGACAATCAAGCCATTTACACCATGATCCAAGCCCACGGAGACCCAAGTGAGCCTGCAAGAGGATCGGCCCTATAGGGCCTTAACCTTAGTACTTGTTAGATTGGATTAATGTGTCTTCATAGGTCATTGGGCCAGCCTATCTTGGACACCAAGATGGCCGAACTCTTTGTCATTATTTCCTTAGGGTTTTTAGTCACTTTAGCCTATAAATAGGCTTGCTTTGTAAGGTTTTAAGGGAGTCGTTTTATCTTCAAGTTGACTTATCAATCTAGAATCACACTAGATTGTGGCGTCTTCTACACTATACCAAGGTTCGTTAGCCACGTGATTAACGGGTAAAGATTTCATCAACTCCAAACGTGCTCCGTCCCTCTAGATCCTGTGCGCCTGTCTCTTGCGGGTTTCGTCACAAGTTGGCGATGTTCGTATCAGTTGGTAATCAGAGCTAGTTAGAGGTATCACATTACATCCCTTGTTTTTGTTGTTTTGAGCCAGTTTTTATCCATCAATTTTGTTGCTAGGTCATTAGGGTTTTGTGTCAAATCGTGGGAAGGGTTTCTTGTGAAGTCCGAATCGTTTGCTTCTTGTTAGTGTGCTGTCCGCAATTTTCCAGAATTATTCCAGTATTTTCGTGTGTTGTTTCTTCCCAAGTTTCATCCATGAGTTTGTTGGTGTTGTGTTTGAATCATTAGAGTAAAAAAAAACAAAAAAAAGTCACGCACCTTATTTTGTTCTCACGTCAAGATGCTGGAATTTCGTTTTGAGTATTGTTGAAATTCTGTTTTACCTATTTCATGAGTTTTGGTTGTTGTTCTTGTAAACCTTGGATACCATAATATAATTTGGGAAAGTTCTTGAGTTCTTGAACAAGATTCTTGAAGTTCTTGGACCTGCAAGACTTGACTTGAAAGTTCTTGAAACCATAAAATCAAGAACTAGGGTTTCTTGAAAGTTTGAATAACCTTGCATCCGCTTCTTGATCTTGTCGTATAATCTGAAATTGTGATCCTTGAAGAGCCGAAATCTTGAACAAAAGACAAAAAAAGAAGAAAAGAAACGAAACAAAAAAAAAAGAGGAACGAGAGACATTCGGCTCAAGGGAAATCAGATTTCCAAATCTTGATTGGTTTGAGTTTCCAATTCTTGGTTGGCTTCCAAATCTTAATTGGCTTCAATATCTTGAGCTTCCTATTCTCGACTGAATTCCAACAACCTCAAATGACCTGGATAGCCCCAAAAACACCCCAAACCAGTTTCCTAAACCGCTACAAAGACCTTATCCAAATCACCCTTGGATTCTTGAGTTTCCTAAATTGGTTGGACTAGTTGTTGCAAACCGAATTGGCTGAAATTTGAGGGCTGATTCTGGCATTATTTGAACACCACAAAAGCACCTTTTCCCCTCCAAAATACTGACCAGAACTCGGGAAAAACAGCAGCTCAAAATTCCAGTTTTCGGGTTGGAGTCTTTCTAGGATTCCAAATTTCAGCTTTGAGTTGTGAGTCGCGTCTAGTATCGATCATCTTAGGATTGCTTTCCTACATTATTTGAGTCATTAAACAGCATCTTAATTGTGTCATATACCTGAGTTTGTTCCAGTTTGACCCCTTGCTTCATTCAGAGGTATGGGTAGCATTCGGATTGTGATTGACACACTTGTGTGCATCACCCAGCATAAGCGACAACAATGAAGTGAGACGCACTCCATATAAATCACATGCGTTCGCGCCACATGCATCTGGAACAAGCACGAAATCAGGTTGCAACTCTTTAATCATAGTTAGAAAATTTTGGCCAGCTTTACAACCTACAAACACAAAATAACCTTCAACTTGAAACAATTCAGAAATTGGATAAAGAAATAAGGGAACGTTATTAACTAAATAGTAAGAAGGTTTAGAGCAAGATTTAAATGTGAGAACTCCCTTTGACACTTCAATATTTCTTCCACCCATTGATTCAACTTGAGAGTCCAGTACTAGTCCTTCCTCATCAAGATCTACGTAAGAGCAACAAGAGTTAGTGCTAGTAACATGCTCAAAATAAGGCAAAGGTGATGAATGAACCATAGGTAAAGAACAAGAAGTAGAATCTGGAATTTCCCTTTTAAGATGAGCTCGAATGAATCCTCCAATGGTGCAGACAGATTTGATTGGACGTTGTTCCATGAATTGATACCAAAGAGATTTAGTTCCTAGAAGACAAACTCCATGGAAACTGACAACGTGTCCAAGTGACTTCGGGATGGAACATGCCATGACCAACTCTACTTGACTTTGTTTAACCTGCACAAACGAGGATATACTAAACAAAACACATGTTATCCGGTTAGCAAACAAAGTGTTCACACGTTCAATGTTTGCAGACATGGTCAACTCTTTTTCTTGACTCTTCACTAAGGCCAAATTGTTCTTGCTTATCCCCACTCCCTTCTTCTCGGACCATTGATCCTTCATTGCACTTGAGTTTTGTTTTTCATTGGGGAGCTCTTGTTCACGGCTCGGCAGCAACTCATTCGTATGTGGCTCTTCAATCAACGAGGGACTAGACTAAAATTTTCCTTTATTACCACCGGTTGGCACATGATTAAGTTGCTCCAAGTGTGAATCCAGCACTTGGCTAAGTCTTTCCATCATGTCATCAATCAATGCTTTAGTCCGACTTCGGAATTTATCCTTTGATTCACGAAGCTTTGACTCAATTGGAGAATTCTCAAACTCCTTGTCTTAATTGTCAAGACACTTCTTAGATGCACCTCGTTTGCTTGAAGTTGACCTCGATTTAGATGCTCTACGCAGACTTCTTTGCTCCTTCTCATACTCATCACAATCTTGTTTATACCTTTCATATACACACAATGCACGGTGGCGTTGCATCTCCTCCCGGAGTGAATGATACCCATGTTGTGAACTGGATTGCATGGAACTAGAGTACTTGTGAGTAGGCATCTTGAGACCCCTCCTCTTGAGAGGCTCATTCTCCAAGAATTCTTGGTTGTATGGGTAAGACGCAACTTCTCTAGGCATGAGTGCGTGACCTGCCAAAATGGTAAGCAAAGAAAAGGAGATTCCTCACGTCACACAAGCTCACGTGTATGTGCTCATCCCTCATGTATCTCTCGAAGCGTTCTAATGGACTTACCAAATACCTTTACCTGTTGGATTAGGTGGTTGAGAAATGCTGCTCAAGTCCAACAACCGTTACCAACCTTTCCACAAGTGTAACCACAAGAATGTAGGAGAAAATGTAGAAAAGTGTTCCTAAAATCTAGGAGAAAATATAGGAGCAAATGTAGGAAAGTTTCCTAAAATCTAGGAAGAGAATATAGGAGAGTTTCCTAAAGTGGATGAGAGAATATAGGAGAGTTTCCTAAAGTGGATGAGAGAATATAGGAGAGTTTCCTAAAGTGGATGAGAGAATAGGAAAGGTCCTAAAAATGGATGATAGAATTTTGGGAGAGTTTCCTAAAAAATGGATGAGAGAGTTTTAGGAAAGTTTCCTAAAAATAGATGAGAGACTTTAGGAAAGTTTCCAAAAAAAACGGATGAGAGAGTTTAGGAAAGTTTCCAAAAAAAATGGATGAGAGAATTTAGGAAAGTTTCCAAAAAAATGGATGAGAGAGTTTGGGAAAGTATCCTAAAAAGGTAGGAGAGAGAATGTCCAAGTGAGTGCAAAGAGTTATCCAAGTGCTTTACTTAGTTTCCTAATTGATTTTGGAAACAAGTTAGTTTTTGGAAACCTTTTGAAAATCCTTTTCCTCTTGAACAACTTTTGGTAACCTTCTTGAAACAACTTTTGATAACCTTCTTGAAACAACTTTTGGTAATCTTCTTGAAACAACTTTTGGTAACTTCCAAATTCTACTCCAAGAAAGATTGCACAAATTAGATTTGGTTCCCTATCCAAAACAATTCGGTTGCCCCTTTCTTTCCTTTCCATTTTTTTTTCTCTTGCCAACCGATTTCTCTTTTCTTTCTTTTTTTTTCGTTTTTGTTTTCTATTTTTTTTTCTTGACTACAACTATCAACCACGACACAAAACAAGGAAGTCTACAAATAACAACTACCAAGAAGTCCAAGATCTTTCAAGAACTTTCAAGGAAGTTGTCAGGAACTTCAGAAATTTCAAGATTGTGGTCAAAAATTCAAGAAGCTCAAGATTATTGTAAGTTCTCTTCAAGATTCACAAAATTCCAACAAGTTTTGCCAAAATCCAGATTTGAAAACCAAGTAAACAAGTTGGATAACACAAACAACAAGGCTGGACAGATTTGTATTCGGATGAACAGATGAACAGTAACTATGAACAGTGTCGGTGAACAGTCGGTGAACAGTATTATTTTTTTTTTTTGAACAAGGCAGCGGAAAGTACTAAGAATTCTACGACACAACTTCGAAAAATATGGATATAACGAAAGATACCTCTACCAAAGCTCTGAAGCCAACTGATACGTTCCTCGATCAACTTGTTATGATGGCTACAGATGGCATCCAATTCAAAGCCCATGTGCTAAGTTGGAAAATAACCCTTGTCGAACCTTGAATCTCACAAACCATCTTCAATGTATGCTCAACTTGATCGTTTGTGGTCATGAGGTAAGGGTCCTCAAAGTGGTATGAAGTGTATCCCATGAAATCGAACTCGGGCTCGAACACTAATACGTTCCTCGATCAACTTGTTTCGAGACACGTAGCACGTTTGCCCAAGGATCTAGCGAGGTTGTCCTATGCTTGGTTTGCGGGACTTTAAATCAACACGGACGACACGAGTTGGTTTAAAGCGGTAGAACGATGACTCCGATGAAGGTGATTACTCCAAGGGATAGGTCGGATGAACAATCATGGACAAGACGCAAGATTTCTCAATAACCCTTGCCAAAGCAAGTTAAAGGCTCGAACTCTCTCTTAAGAGGAAATCGAAAATATTAAGAATTTTATTCATCAAACTTGTATCTCTTAAACCTTACAAAGCAAGCCCTTTTATAGGCTAAGGGTTACTAAAAACCTAAGGAAGACAGGAAAAGGGAATCCGGCCATCTTGGGGCCAACGACGGGCCGGCCCATGCTCTACTAAAGCAAGCTACTCCAATTTTATTAAACACTAAGGCCTAAGGCCCTATTCGGCCAACTCACTTGGAGGCCCACTTGGTTCTTCATGGGCTCGGATCATGGTGTAGATAACTTGATTGTCTCCTTCCAAGCCTTCAATATCTCTCTAAAAGCTTAGAGTCAAGGCCACCATCTGTGCACACATCAGTCCCCTCCACTTGAGAAGGATTTGTCCTCAAATCTGGATGGAAATGAATGATACTAATGAGAGTGGGTAGTGTGACACCTCAAGTCTCCACATATTGGCCCTCTTAGATTGAATGATACTTGTATATGTTATGATTAAAATAATTCGGTGCACATGTCGCTTGGTCAGTTTCAAGGGGCTCTGATACGAACAAGAGGAGCCACTGGAGCCATGATACCAACCCTTGTTCATGTCATTCATTTCCATCCAGATTTGAGGACAAATCCTGCTCAAGTGGAGGGGACTGATGTGTGCACGGACCTTAGCCCAAGTAATGACCCAGTCCGAGTTCCATTGGGCCCAGTCACACGTGCACGAGCCAAGCTCTTCAAAGAATCCCTCCAAGCCCTTGTTCGAATTGTCCAAAACCAACATGGAGTCCATAGAGATATTGAAGGCTTGAAGGATTTTAATCGAGTTATCTACACCATGACCCAAGCCCATGAAGACTCAAGTGGGCCTCCAAATGAGTTGGCCGAATAGGGCCTTAGGCCTTAGTAGTTATTTAGCAATTGATTAGTGTTTAAGTAAGAGCATGGGCCGGCCCATCTTGTCCCAAGACCATGGGCCGACTTTTCCCTTTCCTAGTCCCTTTAGGGTTTCAGTCACTTTAGCCTATAAATAGGCTTGCTTTGTAAGGTTTTAGGGTAGACGTTTTATCAATAAAGTTTTGCATATTTTCGATTCTTCTTGAGAGAGAGATTCGACCCCTTTACTTGCTTTGGCAAGGGTTTTGAGCAGTCTTGCATCCTGTCCTAGATTGTTCTACCGACCTATTCCCCTGGAGTATTCACCTTCATTGGAGTGTCGTCTACCGTCTTGAATCAAATCGTGTCGTCCGTTTGGTTCTAGATCCCGCAATTCCAAGCGTTGGACATCCTCGCTAGATCCTTGGGCAAACGTGCTACGTGTCTCGAAACGTGTTGATCGAGGAACGTATCAGTTGGTATCAGAGCTTTGGTAGAGGTATCTTTCGTGTCTCAAAGTGGTATGAAGTGTATCCCATGAAATCGAACTCCGGCTCGAACACACTTGCAAGGTACCAAGGCGGATTTGGTGATGTTGGAGCTTCATGTGGACTAAGAGCAAGATGAAAATCATAATGGTCATTGAGGTACTTGTTCTTTAAACGAACCCTTGGTACACAACGATCCCCAAAATGTGAAGTGTTCCCTTCAAGACGAGCTCGAATCAACTCCCCTTTGGTGTGGACTGATTTGAGTTGACATTGTTCCATGAATGGATACCAACGGGGTTTAACTCTTGGAGTGCCAACTCCATGGAGGCTTGCAAAGTCTACAATTGATTTTGGAATGGAACACACCAAGATCAACTCAACTTGCCTTTGCTTGATCTGTATAAAAGTAGAAACACTAAACAAAGCGAAGGTAAGTTCGTTAGGAAAATAATAGGCCTTCACCGGGTTGCTCAAGATCAGCCCACTTTCTCTCTTTTCTTCCTTTTTACCACCCATCTCATTAGATTTTTCCATCTCTTTTTCTAGTTCAACAGCTGACCCTTTCATCTCATTACTTTCAACTCCCTCGGATTTTACCTCTTCAGGCACAATTCCCTCATCTAGCTTTTTCTCCATTCTATAACGCTCAAGCTCACTTTTCATGCATGCTAGATCAATACAAAGTTGGTCATAAGTAAGTGATACAAGTGCAAGACGACGACTATTAAATAAGAAGGAATACTTATTAGTATGTTCGTCATATTTAATTTCTCGCCTCGACATCCATGCTTTGCCCAACAACACATGTGTCACTTGAATTGGGACTACATCACACAATACCTCATCCACATATTTGCCGATGTGAATAGGTACAAGTGTGTGCTTAGTAACCCAAACATCACCATGAGTGCTCGTCAACTTGTACGGTTGAAGATGATCAATGGTTGGAAGATTTAATTTCTCAACCATGATAGCGCTTGCAAGGTTGACTTCACAACTCCCATCAATGGCCAAGCTACAAATTTTATCTTTGACACCGCAACGAGTATAAAACCAACCAAGCAACTGAGATTTGACGAGGTCCAATTGCTCATCTACACCACGTAATGCCACTTCTTTGACTCCCTTAGGATCAGGAAGACAATGTTGTGGGCTAGCTTTTATGCGTCTTGTATTCGCCATGACGTATGAGGGAACCTGCAAAAAGTTAGCAACGAAACCGAAGATATTGCCTTTCACGCTCCCTTACGTGTATCCACTCGCACTCGTGTATATGGATGTCACTCTAATGGACTTACCAAATACCTTTACCTGTTGGGTTAGGTAGTTGAGAAAGGCCGCTCAAGTCCAATAATTGTCGCCAACTTTTTCCACAAGAGTAACCAAGAAGGTAAGACACAAATATGGGTGCAAAATGAAGCGAAAATGGACGACTTTGAAAGGCCAATAATGGCGGACAGAAATGGAAGTGCGCCAATGGGGACACAAAAGAAAGAAACCCTAGCTTCCTAAAATGTAGGAGTGGGTTCCTAGAATGTAGGAGAGTATTCCTAAAATGTAGGAGAGAATGTAGGAGAGTGTTCCTAAAATGTAGGAGAGAATGTAGGAGAGTGTTCCTAAAATGTAGGAGAGAATGTATGAGAGTATACCTGAAATGTAGGAGAGAATGTAGGAGAAAATGTAGGAGAGTGTTCCTAAAATTTAGGAGAGAATGTATGAAAGTATTCCTAAAATATAGGAGAGGATGTAGGAGAGTATTCCTAAAATGTAGGAGAGAATGTAGGAGAGTGCCCCAAAATATAGGAGAGAATATAGGAGAGTGTCCAAGTGAAACAAAGAAACCCTAGCCGCAAGTAGACATCCTAGCCGCAAGTAGAAAACCCTAGCCGCAAGGATAACCCTAGCAAGAGAAGGAAACCCTAGCAAGATAAGGAAACCCTAGCAGCCGTCACGTTATTGTTCTTGCTGCCCAAGCGACAACCAATTAACGAGACAGATTTGGGAGCAACGTTGAAACACCAACAACCAGAATTTTGATGCACAAACGACTCAAACGCAAGAAACAAGTTGTGGACAGAAATTATCAACAAACTAGACACAACACAAAGGAGATAACACACTAACAGATTTTGTGTTCGGATGAACAGTAACGTGAACAGTGTCGGATGAACAGTAACGATGAACAGTACGTTTTTTTTTTTTTTTTTTTTAACTAGGCAAAAGAACTACACCTGGCCGAAAGGGTTCAAAACCCCGTTTTTGGTCAGGCCCTAATTTACTTCACCCAACAGCCCCAAAACTCCAAGATTTTATCAAGAACTTCCAAGAACTTCAAGATTAAATTCAAGAAACTCAAGAAACCTAAAACTCTTGTAGATTTCCTTCAAGATTCACAACTCCAACAAGTTTGATCCACAAATCAGTTTAGAAAACTAACTTAACAACTTAGATTAAACAATCAAACACTTGGACAGATTTGGCAACCACAAGAACCCTAGCCGCACAAAACCCTAGCCGGGGTTTTCCTTTTTTGTTTTTTTTTTCAGTTTCGGCTAGGACCACTTGCTGGGCAGAATGGTTGCAATTCGAGTACAAAATCTGGGCAGATTAGAACTAGCAACAACATATGCGACCGACCAGAAATTTGACGCGACCAAGAACAAGAACTAGCGGACAGAATTTTTCTTTGTTTTTTTTTTTTTTGGACAAGCGATGCAAACAGATTTTGTTTGTGTTTTTTTTTTTGACTAACAACGGACAGATTTGACCACGGACTCAACAACAAGAACAACGACCAGAATTTCTTGACAACACAAAGAAAGGAAACGGCACAACAAGCAACAATGCTAATGAACAGATTTTTTTTTTTTCGTAAGACAAGGCAGCGGAAAACAAGGAAAACTAAGACAAGACTACGGATATAACGAAAGATACCTCTACCAAAGCTCTGAAGCCAACTGATACGTTCCTCGATCAACACGTTTCGAGACACGTAGCACGTTTGCCCAAGGATCTAGCGAGGATGTCCAACGCTTGGAATTGCGAGGTCTAGAACCAAACGGACGACACGATATGATTCAAGACGGTAGGCGACACTCCGATAAAGGTGAATACTCCAGGGGAATAGGTCGGTAGAACAATCTAGGACAGAACGCAAGACTGCTCAAAACCCTTGCCAAAGCAAGTAAAGGAATTGTAACTCTCGAATGTAAGAGAAAACAATGCTGAATTTTTATGATAAAACGACTACCCTAAAACCTTACAAAGCAAGCCTATTTATAGGCTAAAGTGACTGAAACCCTAAAGGGACTAGGAAAGGGAAAAGTCGGCCCATGGTCTTGGGACAAGATGGGCCGGCCCATGCTCTTACTTAAACACTAATCAATTGCTAAATAACTACTAAGGCCTAAGGCCCTATTCGGCCAACTCATTTGGAGGCCCACTTGAGTCTTCATGGGCTTGGGTCATGGTGTAGATAACTCGATTAAAATCCTTCAAGCCTTCAATATCTCTATGGACTCCATGTTGGTTTTGGACAATTCGAACAAGGGCTTGGAGGGATTCTTTGAAGAGCTTGGCTCGTGCACGTGTGACTGGGCCCAATGGAACTCGGACTGGGTCATTACTTGGGCTAAGGTCCGTGCACACATCAGTCCCCTCCACTTGAGCAGGATTTGTCCTCAAATCTGGATGGAAATGAATGACATGAACAAGGGTTGGTATCATGGCTCCAGTGGCTCCTCTTGTTCGTATCAGGCTCTCAAACAAGGACATTCACCAGGGTAGGAAGGAACGTGTATAAGGCTTGTGAACGTTCCAAGTTGCAACCCAAAGCTCTCTAATTGGCCTTCGAGCGTGGACATTCACATGCACTTCAGAACGATGTTCATTGAAACTAGAAAAGCCTCGAACCTGGTTGTGCAAGGTGGTGTAATTCGGCCCTAGGCACTGAATGGGCACAACTTGCCACTCTGGAGATGGGATACTGGGCCATCCGTGTGGCATATCCGTAGAAACACGACCCAGTGAGGTAAGAACAGCACTCGGATCTTGATTGACACCCTTGCATGCATCACCCAACATACGTGGCAGGAATGAAGTGAAGTTCACTCCATACGAATCACATGCATTTGCGCGACATGCAGCTGGAACAAGCATGAAGTCAGGTTGCAACTCTTTAGTCATAGTTGGGAAATTTTGGACAGCTTTACACCCTACAAAAACAAAATAACCGTCAACTTGAAACAATTCAGAAATTGGATAAAGAACTAATGGAACATTATTAACTAAATGGTAAGAGGGTGTAGAACAAGATTTAAAAGTGAAAACTCCCTTTGACACTTTAATATTCCTTCTACCAATTGATTCAACTTGAGGTTCCAGTGTTAGTCCTTTACACTTCTCATCAAAATCTATACAAGAACAACAAGAGTTAGGGCTAGTAATATGCTCAAAATATGGCAAAAATGATGAACGACCCATAGGTAAAGAAGAAGAAGTGAAATATGGAATTCCCCCTTTAAGATGAGCTCGAATCAATCCTCCAATGGTGTGGACAGGTTTGAGTTGACACAGTTCCATGAATTGAGACCAAAGAGATTTAGCTCCTAGAAGACAAACTCCATGGAAACTCGCAAAGTGTCCAAGTGACTTGGGAATGGAACACGCCATGACCAACTCTACTTGACTTTGTTTAATCTGTACAAAAGAAGAGGTACTAAACAACACACATGTTAGCTTGTTAGCAAACAAAACGTCCACACTTTCAACTTTTGCAAACATGGCCAACTCCTCCTCTTTACTCGTTAATAAGGCCAAATTATTCTTGCCTTTTCCCACTCCATTCTTCTCGGACCATTGTTCATTCATTGCACTTGAGTTTGGATTTTCATTGCCTAGCTCATGTTCATGGCTCGGCTGCAACTCATTCATAGATGCCTCTTCAATCAACGAGGGACTAGAATGAAATTTTTCTTTGTTAGCACCAGTTGACACATGATTAAGTTGCTCCAAGTGTGAATCCAGCACTTGGCTAATTCTTTCCATCATAGAATCAACCAATGCTTCAGTCTGACTTCGGAAATCATTACTTGATTCACGAAGCTTTGACTCAATTTGAGAATTCTCAAACTCCTTGTCTTGATCTTCAAGGTACTTCTTAGCTGAATCGCATTTGCTTGAGGTTGACCGTGATTTAGATGCTCTGCGCAAACTTCTTTGCTCCTCCTCATACTCATCACAATCTCGTTTATATCATTCATATACACACAAAGCACGGTCGCATTGCATTTCCTCCCGGAGTGAATGATACTCATGTTGTGAACTGGATTGCCCGGAACTAGAGTACTTGGAAGTAGTTTGCTTGGGACCCCTCCTCTTGAAAGGCTCATTCTCCAAGAATTCTTGGTTGTATGAGTAAGATGCAACTCCTCTAGGCATGAGTGGGTGACCTGCCAAAATGGTTAGCAAAGAAAAAGAGATTCCTCACTACACACAAGCTCACGTGTATATGCTCATCCCTCATGCATCACTCGAATTTACACTCTAATGATCTTACCAAAATTCCTTACCTGGCCCGCTCGGATAGATTGAGAAATGCCGCACAAGTCCACAAATTGTCACCAACTTTTTCCACAAGAGTAATCAAGACGGTAAGACACAAATATGGATGGAAATGAAGTAGTAATGATTGACTTTGGAAGGAGATGGCGGCGGACAGCAATGACAAATGCGCCAATGGGAACACAAAAGAAAGGAAACCCTAACTTCCTAAAATGTAGGAGTAGTTTCCTAAAGTGGATGAGAGAATATAGAAGAGTTTCCCAAAGTGGATGAGAGAATATAGGAGAGTTTTCCAAAGTGGATGAGAGAATATAGGAGAGTTTCCTAAAGTGAATGAGAAAATATAGGAAAGTTTTCTAAAGTGGATGAAAGAATATAGGAGAGCTTCCTAAAGTGGATGAGAGAATATAGAAGAGCTTCATAAAGTGGATGAGAGAATATATGAGAGTTTCCTAGAATGGATGAGAGAAAATAGGAGAGTGTCCTAAAATGGATGAGAGAATATAGGAGAGTTTCCTAAAGTGGATGAGAGAATATAGGAGAGTTTCCTAAAGTGGATGGGAGAATATAGGAAAGGTCCTAAAAATGGATGAGAGAATTTTAGGAGAGTTTCCTAAAAATGGATGAGAGAGTTTAGGAAAAGTTTCCTAAAAAGGTAGGAGAGAGAGTGTCCAAGTGAGTACAAAGAGTTATCCAAGTGCTTTACTTAGTTTCCTAATTGATTTTGGAAACAAGTTAGTTTTTGGAAACCTTTTGAAAATCCTTTTCCTCTTGAACAACTTTTGGTAACCTTCTTAAAACAACTTTTGGTAATCTTCTTGAAACAACTTTTGGTAACCTTCTTGAAACAACCTTTGGTAATCTTCTTGAAACAA
The DNA here is from genome assembly GCF_003713205.1 of Coffea eugenioides. Lineage (NCBI taxonomy): Eukaryota > Viridiplantae > Streptophyta > Magnoliopsida > Gentianales > Rubiaceae > Coffea > Coffea eugenioides. Next base: position 8,083 of record NW_020863342.1, on the reverse strand, counting down.
CTTTTGGTAACTTCCAAATTCTACTCCAAGAAAGATTGCACAAATCAGATTTGGTTTCCTATCCAAACAATTCGGTTGCCCCTTTCTTTCCTTTCCTTTTTTTTTCTCTTGCCAACCGATTCCTCTTTTCTTTCTTTTTTTTTTCATTTTTGTTTTCTATTTTTTTTCTTGACTACAACTATCAACCACGACACAAAACAAGGAAGTCCACAAATAATAACTACCAAGAACTCCAATATCTTTCAAGAACTTTCAAGGAACAAAACAAGGAAGTCCACAAATAATAACTACCAAGAACTCCAAAATCTTTCAAGAACTCTCAAGGAAGTTGTCAGGAACTTCAGAAATTTCAAGATTGTGGTCAAGAATTCAAGAAGTTCAAGATTATTATAAGTTATCTTCAAGATTCACAAAATTCCAACAAGTTTTGCCAAAATCTAGATTTGAAAACCAAGTAAACAAGTTGGATAACACAAACAACAAGGCTGGACAGATTTGTATTCGGATGAACAGTAACTATGAACAGTGTCGGTGAACAGTGTTGGTGAACAATAAATTTTTTTTTGAACAAGGCAGCGGAAAGTACTAAGAATTCTACGACACAACTACGAAAAATATGGATATAACGAAAGATACCTCTACCAAAGCTCTGAAGCCAACTGATACGTTCCTCGATCAACTTGTTTTGAGACACGTAGCACGTTTGCCCAAGGATCTAGCGAGGTTGTCCTACGCTTGGTTTGCGGGACTTTAAATCAACACGGACGACACGAGTTGGTTTAAAGCGGTAGAACGACGACTCCGATGAAGGTGATTACTCCAAGGGATAGGTCGGATGAACAATCATGGACAAGATGCAAGATTGGTCAATAACCCTTGCCAAAGCAAGTTAAAGGCTCGAACTCTCTCTTAAGAGGAAATCGAAAATACTAAGAATTTTATTCATCAAACTTGTATCTCTTAAACCTTACAAAGCAAGCCCTTTTATAGGCTAAGGATTACTAAAAACCTAAGGAAGACAGGAAAAGGGAATCCGGCCATCTTGGGGCCAACGACGGGCTGGCCCATGCTCTACTAAAGCAAGCTAATCCAATTTTATTAAACACTAAGGCCTAAGGCCCTATTCGGCCAACTCACTTGGAGGCCCACTTGGTTCTTCATGGGCTCGGATCATGGTGTAGATAACTTGATTGTCTCCTTCCAAACCTTCAATATCTCTCTAAAAGCTTAGAGTCAAGGCCACCATCCGTGCACACATCAACTTTTCACAACATTGTTAAGCAATATGGAATTATGATTTCTAAAAAGAAAATGATTTTGGCAAAACAAGAAATTTCATTTCTTGGAATGAAAATTTCCAATGGCACTTGTACACCTGAGCAACATGTTGGACAATCTGTTAAAAATTTTCCAGAAGAAAATTTGACAAAACCCCAGGTGCAACAATTTCTTGGAGTTATTAACTATGTTCGGGAATTTATTCCCAAAACAGCCAAGCATATTAGTCCTTTGACTAAAATGCTAAAAAAGGCTCCACCACCATGGGGATCTTCTCAGACCCAAGCAATTCAAAAGCTCAAACAGGAACTGGTAAATCTTCCTACCCTACATATCCCAGCTGAGGGAAAGAAGATATTACAAACTGATGCTAGTGACAAATATTGGGGAGCTGTACTTCTTGAAGAAGATAAACAAGGTATCAGATATTGTTGTGGATTTGCAAGTGGAAAGTTCAAAGTTTCTGAACAACATTATCATTCCACTTTCAAGGAGATTCTTGCAGTAAGAAATGGAATTAAAAAATTCTCTTTCTTCCTTATATCTCATCATTTTTTGGTTGAAATGGATATGGGGTCATTTCCTAAAATGTTGCATTTCAAACAAAAGACCATTCCTCACCCAGAACTCCTTAGATGGTCAGCATGGTTTTCACAATATTCCTTTGATGTCAAACACATTAAGGGAAAGAAAAATATTGTTGCTGATTTCTTTTCCAGAAAAGAACCCATACCTCAACAAGTCTCAGCCTGTTTAATGTTTACAACTGTTCAACCAGTACCTCCTGATATTCATGAAATACCGTACCCATGGGAAAAAGAAGATATTGAAAGAATCAGAAATAATTATGAACTGGAACTTTTTAGTTCATATGGTGGTTCAATTTTAAGTCCCTTTGGTACAAATCCTGAATGTCTATTCATAGCCAATCCCACTGATTTTCCAAAAGAATTATTATGGTATTTTTGGTGTATGTGTCACCAATATCATACTCTTATGGAATTTCAAAATCCTTTCTTTAACAGACCATTAGCTCATAATCTTCAAATATTCCTACAATGGTTTAAGTGTGAGAACCCGTAATTTTCTCAATTTCTAGGTTTTATTTTTTTTAATTGCACGCTTTTCCATATTTTCTTTATTTGGAAAATTTGGAAAATAATTTTTATGAGAAAATATGGTTTTTAAATTATTGTTCCGAGTATAAGTTAGTTCATGAGGTTTTAAGAGTGTATACCGGATGTGGGACCCACTGGTGTGGTAAGTTCGATAAAATTCGGCCAACTAGGTTAAGTTTTGTATACCGGGTTTAATTTATCAGGTGTTAAGAGATAATTAGAGGTTACTAGATGGATGAGAGGTGGAGAGACAAAAGGATAGTTTTGAATTAAAGAAAGTGACAAGTGTCACTTTGTGACTCAATCTTGACTTTGACTACTATTCATGAACTTTACTAAAAGCTTAAAATTGACCAAAAAAATTTCATTTTCTTCATTCCTATAGCCGGCCCTCTCAACAAAAAAAGAAAAGAAAGCTCTCAGCTTGTTTCTTCTATTTCTTCCACAAATCTAGCAAATCAACCGTTAAAACTTTCAATTTCTCCATAAAAACCCTTCTCTAGGTAGGATTAAGGTTGTTGGTGAAGTGGTTTGAAAGAAAGTGGTGCTAAATTGGCTCTTTTCTTGAGGTAGCAAGGTGAGTATGTGAGGACTTGCAAATTCCTTGCATATTTCTTGAAAAATTCCTTTTATTTGAAAATAATTTGAAAATTATTATTCTATACCATATTGCTACTTAATCACCCTAGAAAAAGTGCCAATGATCATAGGAAATTAGGGTTTTCCTTTCCGATTTCAATTCGAAGTGAAATAGGGTTTTTCGTGTATCCGTCGTGTAATCATCCGGTACGGAGCGAGGATCAAATTTGGTACTTAAGAGTGACTTTTGGGTGAGAAATAATATGTGATTAGAAGAAATGATAAAAAGTTAGTGAATCGGAAGTAAAAAACCCTAGTACGTGTGATTTAAGGAAAAACGGTGCGAACCGACGTGAACCGTGCACTACCGATTGAACACCGCTTGACAACCACTTTCTTACCATACAAGCTCATTAATATTTGAGCAAAATATCTCCTTAATTTCCAACTAGCCTTGACCGAATTTTGGGGCTGAAATTGCAAGAAAGAAAAAGAAAATTTTGCTTGGTAATTGGTAGTGACAAGTGTCACACCATTAAGGGTCTTGACCAAGACCAATTGTCCAACCTTCTTATCACCTTGGAGCTGCATTTCTTCTTCATTTTTTCTGCTGCATGGCCGAGAGAGAGGGAGAGGAAAACACCAAGGGAAAGTTGCTCCATTTTTTCTTGAATCTAGTCACCAAGTGAGGAAACAAAGAAAACAAACCGATTAAAGTCATCCTTGGGTGTTTAGCAAGTGGAGTATTGGTAAAATTTTGAAAGGAAGAACTAGGGTTGCTCTTGGAAGACACTTAAGCAAGGTAAGGATGATGATTTCCCCATTTCTTACTCTTGATCTTGTTTAAATTAGCTTAGCATCTCAAATTTGTGGTGAATGATGGTTGTTATCATGTTTTGGGTGTTTTTCCTTTTAGTTACATGAATTAGGGTTTGATGGATTGCTGCCTATACTTGATGTATGGTTAATATATGTTGTATCCAAGATTATATAGGGGGTTTTGGTAGCAAGTGAAGCAAGAAAAGAAGAAAGTTACCGTTGAAACAAAAAATTCCAGATTTCTGGAAAAATTTCACCCTGTTCTGTCCGGTTCCAGTTCGTGTGGTTAGAGGCTGAACTAGGCTTGGCATAAAACATGAAAGTTGTATAGAGTGGTATTTTATAGTTTCCTACAAAATTTCAGCTCAATCGGAGTAACGTATCCTGTGAAAAGACTAAAATACCCTCGCTGCCCTAGGCTATTTCCAGTGATCCGTTTTGGACAGTTCATCCAATTGACTGTGTTTATTCACTATGATCCATGCTGATTTATCCATTTTCCAAAACATTAAAGTTTTATTACTCTGTCTTAGCTTTTAAACGCCTCAAAGAACGCCTTAAACGGACTTTGGTAGCCTGAGATATGGCCATTTAAATGTAGTACGGTTATTTAGCCGATTAGTTGGAACCTGGTTCTGTGAACTGGGAATTTGACCAAGTGATCTTCATGAAAGTTGTAGGGCTTCGTCTTAACTTCGAAATGGTATACGTTGCACACCAATCCGATAAGCGTAGCCTCGGATGTGTCCTTTCCGCAAAACCCTATCAAATCTGTCTTTTGTAAACTTCATTTCCGCATTTGTTATTAGTTGATTTATGTCCTTGTATTGTCTTGAGCCTATGGAACGGCTATTGAAATGCATTTGTGTTGTGTATAAACTTGGGCTTGAATGAGAAAAATAATGAAGCCAAAATGGCTGGAAAATTAGGTAAATACAAAGGGCATGCTGCCCAAATTTTCGCTCGAGGGCTAAGTTTCTATTTGAATTTGTATATTTTCGTTTGGCAAATACTATGACCGTTTTACCATTCCAAAACATGATACCTCTTCGATTTGAAACGCCAAATGTTTACTTACTCCGTACCCAAAATATAGAAGTATGAGTTAGGGTTTTATCGGCCACAAGTGAACTACTTTCAAGTATGGTTTTAAGAGTCCTCCTTTTCCATATGATTTTCATCAAAACCCTTGTTATATAACCTCTACTTGAATATATAGTGACTTTTAGTCATACAAACGATTCTTTACGATTCCGAAAGAATATTTTCTTAGCCTATCTATTTGTCTTTTGATTTGTCGTTGGTCAAATGTTTTCCATTGGAATTCTATAAGCCTTTTGAGCTTGGTTTTGCGATTGATTTTGAAACCCTAGTTATTTTCATCCTTGGGTCCAAACAACCCTCTTTTTACTTGAAAGTCATCTTTACACGTTTTACTCCTAATTAGTCGGGTTTCTTCGTTTCCCCTTAAATGTTTTGCTCGATAAACTGTAATATGTTCTCTTGTTCAATCTTAGGTTTCATTGGTGACTAAGGGTAATATCCGGAAGGATATTTTGCACGTTATTTTGCATAACTAGGTGAGTGTTCCTTGTTTGTTATATTTCCTTGACTTATTGGCTTGTTATTATTGATTGATAATGTGTTAAGTGCTTTCAATGATTGTTAAAACGAGTTTTCTAGGTGAGTGTGTACTTTATCGCACTTGACCTAAATAAATGTGAAGTTTTCAATGATTAATGATTAAATGCTAGTTGCGCATGAATGTAAGCCGTTTGGCTGAACTGGGCCCTGCCCTTCGTTACCGATCGACTCGAGCCAGAAGCGGACTCGGTCGGGCGATATGGTGACCCTGGGTGTGAACGTTTGGTATACTCGAGTATTACCTTGAAGTCTGGTGGAGCCCGGCCAATGTCTGGGAAGGGGGTGAATGAAATGAACGAACGAACGAGGGTTTTACTTACAAAAATGCATTTTCAAGTGAATGGAGGAATAAGGGGAAATGTCTGGAGAACGAACGAACGAACAAATGGCTCCTTGTGAGCCTGTATGATGTGTGCACGGACCTTGGCCCACCAATGACCCAGTTCAAGTACCATTGGGCCCAGTCACATGTGCACGGGCTAAGCAATTCAAGGAACGTTCAAGACCAACATGGAGTTCACTAAGATATTGAGGGCTTGGAGAGAGACAATCATCCAAGTCCACGAAGAGTCAAGCGGGCCACCAAGAGGATAAGGCCTTAGGCCCCATCAATTAGTTAGCGATTAGTTAATGATTAAGTAAGAGTATGGGCCGGCCCATCTCGTTCCAAAAGCATGGGCCGACTTTTTCCTTTTCCTAGCCTTTAGGGTTTTAGTCACTTTAGCCTATAAATAGGCTTGCTTTGTAAGGTTTTAGCAGACGTTTTATCAATAAAGTTTTGCATATTTTCGATTCTTCTTGAGAGAGAGATTCGACCCCTTTACTTGCTTTGGCAAGGGTTTTGAGCAGTCTTGCGTCCTGTCCTAGATTGTTCTACCGACCTATTCCCCTGGAGTATTCACCTTCATCGGAGTGTCGTCTACCGTCTTGAATCAAATCGTGTCGTCCGTTTGGTTCTAGATCCCGCAATTCCAAGCGTTGGACGTCCTCGCTAGATCCTTGGGCAAACGTGCTACGTGTCTCGAAACGTGTTGATCGAGGAACGTATCAGTTGGCTTCAGAGCTTTGGTAGAGGTATCTTCCGTTATATCCGTAGTTGTGTCTTAGTTTTTCATTATTTCCGCTGCCTTGTTCTAACAAAAAAAAAAAAATCTGTTCGTTAGCTTTGTTGCTTGTTGAGCCGTTTCCTTTCCTTTTGTTGTCTAGAAATTCTGGTAGTTGTTCTTAATGTTTGTCCATTTGAGTCTTCAAGTCTGTCCGTTGCTGCCTTGTTAGTTTTCTTAAAACAAAAAAAAAAAGGGAACAAACAAAATCTGTTTGCATCGCTTGTCAAAAAAATTTCTGGCCGCTAGTTCTTTTGGTCGCGTCAATTCTGGTTAGTTGTGTGTTGTTGTTGCTAGTCCTAATCTGTCCAGATTTCGTACCCTTGTGACAACCATTCTGTCCATCAATTAGCCATAGCCGAATCTGCAAAAAAAAAAATAAAAAATAAAAAAAGAGAAGACGGCTAGGGTTTGTCTAATTCCGCGGCTAGGGTTTCCATTGATTGCTGAATCTGTCCAAGCCTTGTTTGGGGCCATCCAAGCTGTTTTAATTAGTTTTCTAAAACTGACTTGTGGATTAAACTTGTTGGAGTTGAGAATCTTGAAGGAAACTACAACCATCTAGGGTTTCTTGAGTTCTTGGAATTAAATCTTGAAGTTCTTGAAAGTTCTTGGTAACTCTTGGAGTTCTTGGCTGATTAGTTGTGGGACGTAGGGCTGACCAGAAATCTGGTGTGTGAACCTCTCTCCGTCCAGGCTTAGTTGCATTTGTTAAGTCAAAAAAAAAAATAAAATAAATAAACAAACAGAAACGCAAAAGACAAGAGGGAAAGAAAAGAAACATTCGGCCAACAGAAATCCAAGAAGGAAGCCGTGACCCTTTATTGCCAAATCTGTCTTGTTATTTCTTGTTTTCAAACCAGAAAATTACATCAAGCAAAGAAAAGAATTCAAAAGTTTTGACCAACCTCTTCTTGAAATTCTTGGTTACCTTGAGCCTTGATCACTTGAACAACCTTTGTTTGTGGTTCTTGACCATCTTGAACTTTAAACACTTGCACCTCTCTTCGAATAAAAAGTCTCTTGTATGATCTTGCATCCATACGTGGCTTTCTTGGTTGAGGAGTGAATTTCTTGGGAGATTCTTGAGTAACATCACTCGCATGTTCTTGGGAGTCCATTAGAGCCGAATTTCTGGAATCACAAGAGCTAATTTCTGGAGTCACAAAGAACCGAATCTGCCTTGAAGGAGAGAGAGCCGAACTTCTTGTTCTTGGAGTAGAGGGAGAGCCGAATTATTTGGGTAAGTTGCGGCTGTGAAGAGGGAGTCTTATAGGGAGTATAGCCGACTTTGGGAAGGCCTTCAAGAGGAGGAAATCTGGAAATTTCAGAGTTCCAAATCTGGTTGGTGTTGTGAGAGTAAAGTGTGCGGCTGCTAAGTGGGATTTGAACCGACCTTGGGGTGGGTTTGAGAGGGAAATTTCTGGAAGCTTGCGGGTAGGAGAGAGGAGGAACCGAATCTGTCTTGAGAAGAATTAGGAAGTTTCCAACTCCAACTTGTTTTCCAACTTCGTTTAGGAGACTAAGTAATATACTTGGATA
>NW_020863341.1:0-4882 GCF_003713205.1 Coffea eugenioides | reverse complement strand
GGCGGATCTGAAGGCGCGAGACAAATCAGGAACGGTACGGCTCGATCAAAGACCGGATCGTCGTTCAAATTTGTCGGCGCAAACGTATCACTGCAAGCGTGAAGGATTCATTTCATGATAATTTAGAGTTGCGGGATGATGGAAAAAAACAGGGTGCAAATCAATAACAAAAAAAAAATATAAAGTAAATAAATAAAAGGATAAGAGGAAAATGCTTCAATTAACGCTTAAAATGAATTCCGGTCTAGAAAAGCCACACTGCTTCGCAGGACGGGGTAGTTTAAAAGAATAAAGCGAAAGAAACATGGCGGGTGCGATCATTCCAGCCCTAATGCACCGGATCCCATCAGAACTCCGAAGTTAAGCGGGTTTGGGTCGGTATGAGTAGTACTAGAATGGCCCCGTGACCCCCTGGAAAAGTTCTCGTGTTGCCCACCCCTATTTTTTTTGTTTTGAAATCCAAATTCCTATTTCGTTCTTTATCCTGTAGTAATTTAGCTCCGTCAGGAAAATTGTCTTTCATATTTTTGCTTCTTGTCTTGAGCATGAAGGCGAGTCTAATGAAGGCTGCGAGACAAATCAGGAACGGTTACGGTCGATCAAACCCGGATTCGTTCGCCCAAAGTTGTCGGCGCAAATATATCACCGCAAAGCGTGTATGGATTATTTCATGACAATTTTAGACTTGCTCATGATGAGGGGAAAAAAACAGGGTGCAAATCAATTAAAAAAAACAATATATGAAAGGCAATAAATAAAAGCGATTTAAGAGGTGAAAATGCTTTGAATTTGACGCTTAAAATGAATTTCGGTCTAGAAAAAGCCACACTGCTTTCGCAGATCGGAGGGTAGTTTTAAAAGAATTTAAGCGAAAGGAATATGGCGGGTGCGATCATAGCCAGCACTAATGCACCGGATCCATCAGAACTTTGAAATTAAAGCGTGTTGGGCGGGGTAGTACTTCGGATGGTGACCCCTGGGAATGTCTCGTGTTGCAACCTCCTCTCTTTTTTGTTTCGGAAATCCAAATTTCCTTATTCGTTTCTTTATCCTGTTAGTTAATTAAGCTCCGTCGGAACGATTGCTTAATATTTTGCTTCTTTGTCGAAGCGTGAAGAGGATCTGAAGGCGCGAGACATAATCAGGAACCGGTACGGCTCGATCAAAGCCCGGATCGCCCCGCCTGCTCAAATTTGTCGGCGCAAACGTTATCCACCGCTTCAAATTTGTCGGCGCAAAACGTCATCACCGCAAGCGTGGAAGGATTGATTTTATGATAATTTAGAGTTGCGGGATGATGGAAAAAAACAGGGGGCAAATCAATAACAAAAAAAAATATGAAAGCAAATAAAAAAAAGGGTAAGAGGAAAATACTTGAATTGACGCTTAAAAGGAATTCCGGTCTAGAAAAACCACACTGCTTCGCAGGACGGGATGGTTTAAAAGAATAAAGCGAAAGGAACATGGCGGGTGCGATAATACCAGCACTAATGCACCGGATCCCATCAGGACTCCGAAGTTAAGCATGCTTGGGCGAGAGTAGTACCAGGATCGGTGACCCCCTGGGAAGTCCTCGTGTTGCACCCCTCTCTTTTTTCTTTCGAAATTCAAATTTCCTATTCGTTGTTTATCCTGTAGTAATTTATCTCCGTTGAAACGATTGCTTTATATTTTGCTTCTTGTCGAAGGATGTAGGCGGATCTGAAGGCGCGAGACAAATCAGGAACGGTACGGCTCGATCAAAGACCGGATCGTCGTTCAAATTTGTCGGCGCAAACGTATCACCGCAAGCGTGAAGGATTCATTTCATGATAATTTAGAGTTGCGGGATGATGGAAAAAAACAGGGTGCAAATCAATAACAAAAAAAAATATAAAGTAAATAAATAAAAGGATAAGAGGAAAATGCTTCAATTAACGCTTAAAATGAATTCCGGTCTAGAAAAGCCACACTGCTTCGCAGGACGGGGTAGTTTAAAAGAATAAAGCGAAAGAAACATGGCGGGTGCGATCATTCCAGCCCTAATGCACCGGATCCCATCAGAACTCCGAAGTTAAGCGTGTTTGGGCGAGAGTAGTACTAGAATGGGTGACCCCCTGGGAAGTTCTCGTGTTGCACCCCTATTTTTTTTGTTTCGAAATCCAAATTTCCTATTCGTTCTTTATCCTGTAGTAATTTAGCTCCGTCAGAAAGAATGCTTCATATTTTGCTTCTTGTCGAAGCATGAAGGCGAGTCTGAAGGCGCGAGACAAATCAGGAACTGTACGGTTCGATCAAACCCCGGATCGTCGCCCAAAGTTGTCGGCGCAAATATATCACCGCATGCGTGATGGATTGATTTCATGACAATTTAGACTTGCGCGATGAGGGAAAAAAACAGGGTGCAAATCAATAAAAAAAAATATATGAAAGCAAATAAATAAAAGGATAAGAGGAAAATGCTTGAATTGACGCTTAAAATGAATTTCGGTCTAGAAAAGCCACACTGCTTCGCAGGACGGGGTAGTTTAAAAGAATAAAGCGAAAGGAATATGGCAGGGTGCGATCATACCAGCACTAATTGCACCGTGATTCCCATCAGTAACTTCGAAAGTTAAGCTGTGTTGGGCGAGAGTGTTCTGGATTTTTGGTGACCCCTGGGAAGTCCTCGTGGTTGCACCCCTCTCTTTTTTGTTTCGAAATCCAAATTTCCTATTCGTTTCTTTATCCTTGTAGTAATTAAGCTCCCGTTCGGATACGATTGCTTAATATTTTGCTTCTTGTTCGCAAGCGTGAAGGAGGAATTCTGATAGGCCGCTGAGACAAATCAGGAACGGTACGGCTCGATCAAAGACCGGATCGCCGCTCAAATTTGTCGGCGCAAACGTATCACCGCAAGCGTGAAGGATTGATTTCATGATAATTTGGGGTTGCGGGATGATGAAAAAAAACAGGGTGCAAATCAATAACAAAAAAAAATATGAAAGCAAATAAAAAAAAGGGTAAGAGGAAAATACTTGAATTGACGCTTAAAAGGAATTCCGGTCTAGTAAAACCACACTGCTTCGCAGGACGGGATGGTTTAAAAGAATAAAGCGAAAGGAACATGGCGGGGTGCGATCATACCAGCATCTATGCACCGGATCCCATCAGGACTCCGAAAGTTTAAGCATGCTTGGGCTGTAGAGTAGTACTTAGGATCGGTGACCCCCTGGGAGTCCTCGTGTTGACCCCTCTTCTTTTTTGTTTCGAAATCCAAATTTCCTATTCGTTCTTTATCCTGTAGTAATTTAGCTCCGTCAGAAAGATTGCTTCATATTTTTCTTCTTGTCGAAGCATGAAGGCGAGTCTGAAGGCGCGAGACAAATCAGGAACGGTACGGTTCGATCAAACCCCGGATCGTCGCCCAAAGTTGTCGGCGCAAATATATCACCGCATGCGTGATGGATTGATTTCATGACAATTTAGACTTGCGCGATGAGGGAAAAAAACAGGGTGCAAATCAATAAAAAAAAATATATGAAAGCAAATAAATAAAAGGATAAGAGGAAAATGCTTGAATTGACGCTTAAAATGAATTTCGGTCTAGAAAAGCCACACTGCTTCGCAGGACGGGGTAGTTTAAAAGAATAAAGCGAAAGGAATATGGCGGGTGCGATCATACCAGCACTAATGCACCGGATCCCATCAGAACTTCGAAATTAAGCGTGTTTGGGCGAGAGTAGTACTTGGATTGGTGACCCCCTGGGAAGTCCTCGTGTTGCACCCCTCTCTTTTTTGTTTCGAAATCCAAATTTCCTATTCGTTCTTTATCCTGTAGTAATTAAGCTCCGTCGGAACGATTGCTTAATATTTTGCTTCTTGTCGAAGCGTGAAGGAGGATCTGAAGGCGCGAGACAAATCAGGAACGGTACGGCTCGATCAAAGCCCGGATCGCCGCTCAAATTTGTCGGCGCAAACGTATCACCGCAAGCGTGAAGGATTGATTTCATGATAATTTGGGGTTGCGGGATGATGAAAAAAAACAGGGTGCAAATCAATAACAAAAAAAAATATGAAAGCAAATAAAAAAAAGGGTAAGAGGAAAATACTTGAATGGACGCTTAAAAGGAATTCCGGTCTAGAAAAACCACACTGCTTCGCAGGACGGGATGGTTTAAAAGAATAAAGCGAAAGGAACATGGCGGGTGCGATCATACCAGCACTAATGCACCGGATCCCATCAGGACTCCGAAGTTAAGCATGCTTGGGCGAGAGTAGTACTAGGATCGGTGACCCCCTGGGAAGTCCTCGTGTTGCACCCCTCTCTTTTTTCTTTCGAAATCCAAATTTCCTATTCGTTGTTTATCCTGTAGTAATTTATCTCCGTTGAAACGATTGCTTTATATTTTGCTTCTTGTCGAAGGATGTAGGCGGATCTGAAGGCGCGAGACAAATCAGGAACGGTACGGCTCGATCAAAGACCGGATCGTCGTTCAAATTTGTCGGCGCAAACGTATCACCGCAAGCGTGAAGGATTCATTTCATGATAATTTAGAGTTGCGGGATGATGGAAAAAAACAGGGTGCAAATCAATAACAAAAAAAAATATAAAATAAATAAATAAAAGGATAAGAGGAAAATGCTTCAATTAACGCTTAAAATGAATTCCGGTCTAGAAAAGCCACACTGCTTCGCAGGACGGGGTAGTTTAAAAGAATAAAGCGAAAGAAACATGGCGGGTGCGATCATTCCAGCCCTAATGCACCGGATCCCATCAGAACTCCGAAGTTAAGCGTGCTTGGGCGAGAGTAGTACTAGAATGGGTGACCCCCTGGGAAGTTCTCGTGTTGCACCCCTATTTTTTTTGTTTCGAAATCCAAATTTCCTATTCGTTCTTTATCCTGTAGTAATTTAGCTCCGT
>NW_020863340.1:0-16821 GCF_003713205.1 Coffea eugenioides | reverse complement strand
CAAGGCGACGGAAGGGCTTGTAGTGTTTATTCATGGATTATCTCATGTGTGGCTTGAATTTGGATTTCCTTTTTGCGTAATCGTTCATATTGGGATTGTATTGAACGTTTAGAATTGCTTGGATGTGTAATCGTCTAGTTTTGGACTTCCTCCTGTATAATAGTTGGTATCAAGGATCAGAGTGGCGCTGCGGAAGCGTGGACGCTTCGCTTTTGATATGTAAATGTTGGAATATTGGATTTATATTTGAGATTGTATCTTGTATTTGTTTGAGGATTGTAGTGAACGACTGAGTCCCGGCGAGAGTTGGGCAGGCGGCCCGCCGAACCCTCTGGTTGGCCTTAGGGGGAGGTGGGGTCGTGACAGTTGGTATCAGAGCTTAGGCTTCAGATCTCTGTAGTGTATCCTAGGCTTGAAGTTTAGGATGCCGGACCGTGGGTTTGATTTGACTTTTGCGAGATTCTTGCGGGATGTCTCGACTTGATTGGTACAAGATGGAATGTCGAGGACGACATTCTTTTAAGGAGGGGAGATTGTGACGCCCCGAAAAAAAAAATGAGTTTGAGAACCCGGAAATTTTCTAATTTTCTAGGGTTTATTTTTTTAGACGCCCGCCTTTTCTACATTTTCTTGATTAGAAATATTCCCCAGATAAAGTTTATGAACAAAAATAGTTTTAAAATGATTTTTCTAGTATCGGTTAGTTTTTGAGAAATTAAAAGCGTATTTTGGACGTGGGACCCACTAGTGCGAAAGTTCGGAAACATTCGGCCAATAAGGTTAAGTTTCGGATACTGTGTAAAATTTATCGGGTGTTAAGAGATATGTAGAGTGTGTGAAATGATTGATGTGAGAGAGAAAAGAAAGGATAGGAATGCATTAATGAGGTGCCAAGTGTCATGGTATCATTGGATAGGATTTAAGAGTTACTATTCCAATTTTTGACTTTTTTGACCAAAAGGTTAAATATCTTAAAAATTGCTCAAAATTCACTCATTTTTACTTCTCCATGGCCGGCTCTCTTAAGCTCAAGAAGGAAGAGAATTGCTTCAAATTTCAAGCTTCCATTTAGCTCAATCTTCCAAACCAATTGTATCAACTAGTTTCTACTCCATAAAAGCTTTCCATTAGGTGCTAGTGAGTTGCTTAGTGAAGTTTTTTGGAGGAGCTAAGGTGGTCTACCACTTCCTCTCTCTTGTTTACTTGGTAAGTAGTGATTGACTATCCTCTTACACCTAATGATGTTGAATTTATGCCTAATGGTGGCTATTGTGAATTTATTTCTTGGTTTGAAGTGATTTGGTTAAGTTTTTATTTTTTTGAGGAATTTTCTGATTTAATGTGATCATGGTCTTGTGGATGTTTATGATGGTCGGTAATAAGGGGCTATGACTCTAGTGAATGTAAATGATAGGAAATTGCAACCAATTTTGGGTTTGGATTGAATTGTGAAAAGTTAGGGTTCTTCAACCCCTTTTCTGTCCGGTTTTGGATCATATGGTTAGAGGCCTAATTGGCCTTTGCTTAAAACATGAAAGTTGTAGGTATTGATAAGTTTGAAGTGCCTACAAAATTTCAGGGCATTTGGAGTAGTGTAGAGTGAGTTAAACTACTTGCAACGTTACTTTAAAATGTTTCTTGCATCGTTTCTTTGATTGCATATCCTGTGTGCCGGCATATAAGTTCTTGACATGTTTTGGCTCAAATGAGTACTTGGAATTTGTGTGCTAGACTCCGACGTTTCCTCCACCGTTTAATGTTCCTGTAGAGCACCAATGGGCTCAATGTTCAATGTTCAATGTTAATGTTCAATGTTAAATGATTGTTTGGAGCGTTGGACGTCTAAGTACCATGATTTCACTGGCTCATGAGAGAAGTGAAAGTGCATTGATTGTTGAAGCATGACATTATTGAAATGAACGATTGTGAAACTGATTTGATAACTGAATTTCTTGGTTACTCGCTGAGCTTCTAGCTCACCCCAAAATATTTTATTCCCCTCCACAGGGCTCAAGGCGAAGGAGTGGCTTGTAGTGTTTATTCATGGATTATCTCATGTGTGGCTTGAATTTGGATTTCCTTTTTGCGTAATCGTTCATATTGGGATTGTATTGAATGTTTAGAATTGATTGGATGTGTAATCGTCTAGTTTTGGACTTCCTCCGGTATAATAGTTGGTATCAAGGATCACAGTGGCGCTGCGGAAGCGTGGACGCTTCGCTTTTGATATGTAAATGTTGGAATATTGGATTTATATTTGAGATTGTATCTTGTATTTGTTTGAGGATTGTAGTGAACGACTGAGTCCCGGCGAGAGTTGGGCAGGCGGCCCGCCGAACCCTCTGGTTGGCCTTAGGGGGAGGTGGGGTCGTGACAGTTGGTATCAGAGCTTAGGCTTCAGATCTCTGTAGTGTATCCTAGGCTTGAAGTTTAGGATGCCGGACCGTGGGTTTGATTTGACTTTTGCGAGATTCTTGCGGGATGTCTCGACTTGATTGGTACAAGATGGAATGTCGAGGACGACATTCTTTTAAGGAGGGGAGATTGTGACGCCCGAAAAAAAAAATGGTTTGAGACCGGAAATTTTCTAATTGTTCTAGCGGTTTATTTTTTTAGCACGCCGACTTTTTCTTACATTGCTTGAATTAGAAAGATTCGCCCAGTAAGTTTATGACCAAAGAAATAGTTTGAAAAATGATTTTTCTAGTATCGGTTAGTTTTTGAGAAATTAAAAAGCGTATTTTGGACGTGGTACCACTAGTGCGAAAAGTTCGAAAAAATTCGGCCAATTAGGTTAAATTCCGGATACTGTGTAAAATTTATCGGGTGTTAAGAGATAAGTAGAGTGTGTGAAATGATTGATGTGAGAGAGAAAAGAAAGGATAGGAATGCATTAATGAGGTGCCAAGTGTCATGGTATCATTGGATAGGATTTAAGAGTTACTATTCCAATTTTTGACTTTTTTGACCAAAAGGTTAAATATCTTAAAAATTGCTCAAAATTCACTCATTTTTACTCCTCCATGGCCGGCTCTCTTAAGCTCAAGAAGGAAGAGGATTTCTTCAATTTTCAAGCTCCCAACTAGCACAAATCATCCAAACCACTTACCTAAATTAGTTTCTACTCCATATTATCCTTCCATTAGGTGCTAGTAAGTTGATTAGTGAAGTTTTCTTGGAGAGCTAAGGTGTCCTACAACTCCCTCTCTCTTGTTTACTTGGTAAGTAGTGATTGACTATCCTCTTACACCTAATGATGTTGAATTTATGCCTAATGGTGGCTATTGTGTTAGAAATTGTGGTTTATTTCTTGGTTTGAAGTGATTTGGTTAAGTTTTTATTTTTTTGAGGAATTTTCTGGTTTAATGTGATCATGGTCTTGTGGATGTTTATGATGGTTGGTAATAAGGGGCTATGACTCTAGTGAATGTAAATGATAGGAAATTGCAACCAATTTTGGGTTTGGATTGAATTGTGAAAAGTTAGGGTTCTTCAACCCCTTTTCTGTCCGGTTTTGGATCATATGGTTAGAGGCCTAATTGGCCTTTGCTTAAAACATGAAAGTTGTAGGTATTGATAAGTTTGAAGTGCCTGCAAAATTTCAGGGCATTTGGAGTTGTGTAGAGTGAGTTAAACTACTTGCAACGTTACTTTAAAATGTTTCTTGCATCGTTTCTTTGATTGCATATCCTGTGTGCCGGCATATAAGTTCTTGACATGTTTTGGCTCAAATGAGTACTTGGAATTCGTGTGCTAGACTCCGACGTTTCCTCCACCGTTTAATGTTCCTGTAGAGCACCAATGGGCTCAATGTTCAATGTTCAATGTTAATGTTCAATGTTAAATGATTGTTTGGAGCGTTGGACGTCTAAGTACCATGATTTCACTGGCTCATGAGAGAAGTGAAAGTGCATTGATTGTTGAAGCATGACATTATTGAAATGAACGATTGCGAAACTGATTTGATAACTGAATTTCTTGGTTACTCGCTGAGCTTCTAGCTCACCCCAAAATGTTTTATTCCCCTCCACAGGGCTCAAGGCGAAGGAGTGGCTTGTAGTGTTTATTCATGGATTATCTCATGTGTGGCTTGAATTTGGATTTCCTTTTTGCGTAATCGTTCATATTGGGATTGTATTGAATGTTTAGAATTGATTGGATGTGTAATCGTCTAGTTTTGGACTTCCTCCGGTATAATAGTTGGTATCAAGGATCACAGTGGCGCTGCGGAAGCGTGGACGCTTCGCTTTTGATATGTAAATGTTGGAATATTGGATTTATATTTGAGATTGATCTATGTATTTGTTTGAGGATTGTAGTGAACGACTGCCAGTCCCCGCTGGAGAGTTATGGGCAGGGCGGCCCGCCGAACCCTTTGTTGGGCCTTAGCGGGGAGGTGGGAGTACGTGACAGTGGTAGAGCTTAGGGCTTCAGATCTCTGTAGTGCATCCTAGCGCTTGAAGTTTAGGGATGCCGGACCTGGTTGAATTGACTTTTTGCAGAGATTCTTGCGGGACTGTCATCGATATTGATTGGTACAAGATGGAAATGTCGAGGGACGACATTCTTTTAAGGAGGGGAGAGATTGTGACGCCCCCGAAAAAAAACATGAGTTTGAGAACCCTGACGAAATGGGGTCTAATTTTTCTATAGGCTTATTTTTGAGACGCCCGCCTTTTCTACATTTTCTTGCAGGTAGAAAATCCCCAGATAAAGTTTATGAGCAAAGATAGTTTTAAAATGATTTTTTCTAGTATCGGTTAGTTTTTGAGAAATTAAGAGCGTATATCGGACGTGGGACCCGCTAGTGTGGAAATTCGGAAGAAATTCTGCCAATTAGGTTAAATTCCGGATACTGTGTAAAATTTATCGGGTGTTAAGAGATAAGTAGAGTGTGTGAAATGATTGATGTGAGAGAGAAAAGAAAGGATAGGAATGCATTAATGAGGTGCCAAGTGTCATGGTATCATTGGATAGGATTTAAGAGTTACTATTCCAATTTTTGACTTTTTTGACCAAAAGGTTAAATATCTTAAAAATTGCTCAAAATTCACTCATTTTTACTCCTCCATGGCCGGCTCTCTTAAGCTCAAGAAGGAAGAGGATTTCTTCAATTTTCAAGCTCTCAACTAGCACAAATCATCCAAACCACTTACCTAAATTAGTTTCTACTCCATATTATCCTTCCATTAGGTGCTAGTAAGTTGATTAGTGAAGTTTTCTTGGAGAGCTAAGGTGTCCTACAACTCCCTCTCTCTTGTTTACTTGGTAAGTAGTGATTGACTATCCTCTTACACCTAATGATGTTGAATTTATGCCTAATGGTGGCTATTGTGAATTTATTTCTTGGTTTGAAGTGATTTGGTTAAGTTTTTATTTTTTTGAGGAATTTTCTGATTTAATGTGATCATGGTCTTGTGGATGTTTATGATGGTTGGTAATAAGGGGCTATGACTCTAGTGAATGTAAATGATAGGAAATTGCAACCAAATTTGGGTTTGGATTGAATTGTGAAAAGTTAGGGTTCTTCAACCCCTTTTCTGTCCGGTTTTGGATCATATGGTTAGAGGCCTAATTGGCCTTTGCTTAAAACATGAAAGTTGTAGGTATTGATAAGTTTGAAGTACCTGCAAAATTTCAGGGCATTTGGAGTTGTGTAGAGTGAGTTAAACTACTTGCAACGTTACTTTAAAATGTTTCTTGCATCGTTTCTTTGATTGCATATCCTGTGTGCCGGCATATAAGTTCTTGACATGTTTTGGCTCAAATGAGTACTTGGAATTCGTGTGCTAGACTCCGACGTTTCCTCCACCGTTTAATGTTCCTGTAGAGCACCAATGGGCTCAATGTTCAATGTTCAATGTTAATGTTCAATGTTATCTGATTGTTTGGAGCGTTGGACGTCTAAGTACCATGATTTCACTGGCTCATGAGAGAAGTGAAAGTGCATTGATTGTTGAAGCATGACATTATTGAAATGAACGATTGTGAAACTGATTTGATAACTGAATTTCTTGGTTACTCGCTGAGCTTCTAGCTCACCCCAAAATGTTTTATTCCCCTCCACAGGGCTCAAGGCGACGAAAGGGCTTGTAGTGTTTATTCATGGATTATCTCATGTGTGGCTTGAATTTGGATTTCCTTTTTGCGTAATCGTTCATATTGGGATTGTATTGAACGTTTAGAATTGCTTGGATGTGTAATCGTCTAGTTTTGGACTTCCTCCTGTATAATAGTTGGTATCAAGGATCAGAGTGGCGCTGCGGAAGCGTGGACGCTTCGCTTTTGATATGTAAATGTTGGAATATTGGATTTATATTTGAGATTGTATTTTGTATTTGTTTGAGGATTGTAGTGAACGACTGAGTCCCGGCGAGAGCTGGGCAGGCGGCCCGCCGAAGGCGGCCCGCCGAACCCTCTGGTTCGCCTTAGGGGGAGGTGGGGTCGTGACAGTTGGTATCAGAGCTTAGGCTTCAGATCTCTGTAGTGTATCCTAGGCTTGAAGTTTAGGATGCCGGATCGTGGGTTTGATTTGACTTTTGCGAGATTCTTGCGGGATGTCTCGACTTGATTGGTACAAGATGGAATGTCGAGGACGACATTCTTTTAAGGAGGGGAGATTGTGACGCCCCGAAAAAAAAAATGAGTTTGAGAACCCGGAAATTTTCTAATTTTCTAGGGTTTATTTTTTTAGACGCCCGCCTTTTCTACATTTTCTTGATTAGAAATATTCCCCAGATAAAGTTTATGAACAAAAATAGTTTTAAAATGATTTTTCTAGTATCGGTTAGTTTTTGAGAAATTAAAAGCGTATTTTGGACGTGGGACCCACTAGTGCGAAAGTTCGGAAACATTCGGCCAATAAGGTTAAGTTTCGGATACTGTGTAAAATTTATCGGGTGTTAAGAGATATGTAGAGTGTGTGAAATGATTGATGTGAGAGAGAAAAGAAAGGATAGGAATGCATTAATGAGGTGCCAAGTGTCATGGTATCATTGGATAGGATTTAAGAGTTACTATTCCAATTTTTGACTTTTTTGACCAAAAGGTTAAATATCTTAAAAATTGCTCAAAATTCACTCATTTTTACTTCTCCATGGCCGGCTCTCTTAAGCTCAAGAAGGAAGAGAATTGCTTCAAATTTCAAGCTTCCATTTAGCTCAATCTTCCAAACCAATTGTATCAACTAGTTTCTACTCCATAAAAGCTTTCCATTAGGTGCTAGTGAGTTGCTTAGTGAAGTTTTTTGGAGGAGCTAAGGTGGTCTACCACTTCCTCTCTCTTGTTTACTTGGTAAGTAGTGATTGACTATCCTCTTACACCTAATGATGTTGAATTTATGCCTAATGGTGGCTATTGTGAATTTATTTCTTGGTTTGAAGTGATTTGGTTAAGTTTTTATTTTTTTGAGGAATTTTCTGATTTAATGTGATCATGGTCTTGTGGATGTTTATGATGGTTGGTAATAAGGGGCTATGACTCTAGTGAATGTAAATGATAGGAAATTGCAACCAATTTTGGGTTTGGATTGAATTGTGAAAAGTTAGGGTTCTTCAACCCCTTTTCTGTCCGGTTTTGGATCATATGGTTAGAGGCCTAATTGGCCTTTGTTTAAAACATGAAAGTTATAGGTATTGATAAGTTTGAAGTGCCTGCAAAATTTCAGGGCATTTGGAAGTAGTTGGTAGAGTGAGTTATTGTCGTTTTTTTACTGTTGCTGTTCTGGTGTCAGAATGGTGCGAACTGCCGATTGTAATCGTCTTTTTGACTGGAATTGCTTTGGATTTGGATGTTTGGTGTCTCTTATGAATGTAGCATTTGATGTCTTAGCTACCGTATTTGCCTTTGGAATTTTATGCATTTGGACCTGTATAGGACTGAGTAGACGAAGATACTAGCATTATGTGATTTGGGAACCTGCAATTACGGTTCTGGGTTGGTTTTCTCATTTGACGTAGTTGTGCTGGGATTGGACTGGAGTGGCCTTCTACATGTGTAGCCCTATCTCTTAGCTGTCGAAACGGTGGGTCTTGGACCTCCATCCGATACTCGTAGTACCTGTTGGTGCCATTACCGCAAAAAGGACACCGTCAAAACTGTTTTTAGGTTTTGAGCAATTGTGTCGTTAATTGCTATGTGATTGGGTTTGATGTAGGTTGGAAAATAAAGGGAATTAAGGGGAAATGCTGTCCGATTTTTAATAGCGTTGGTTACTTAAGTTTCAAGTGAAAGGCTTGGACTTGAATTGATGGAATGGCTATATTGAACAGGTTATGCAGCCGTGGAGGTTGAGTGACCTTTAAACTACTTGCAACGTTACTTTAAAAATGTTTCTTGCATCGTTTCTTTGATTTCATATCCTGTGTGCCGGCATATAAGTTCTTGACATGTTTTGGCTCAAATGAGTACTTGGAATTCGTGTGCTAGACTCCGACGTCTCCTCCACCGTTTAATGTTCCTGTAGAGCACCAATGGGCTCAATGTTCAATGTTCAATGTTAATGTTCAATGTTAAATGATTGTTTGGAGCGTTGGACGTCTAAGTACCATGATTTCACTGGCTCATGAGAGAAGTGAAAGTGCATTGATTGTTGAAGCATGACATTATTGAAATGAACGATTGTGAAACTGATTTGATAACTGAATTCTTGGTTACTCGCTGAGCTTCTAGCTCACCCCAAAATGTTTTATTCCCCTCCACAGGGCTCAAGGCGAAGGAGTGGCTGTAGTGTTTTATTCATGATTATCTCATGTGTGGCTTGAATTTGGATTTCCTTTTGCGTAATCGTTCATATTGGGATTGTATTGAATGTTAGAATTGATTGGGATGTGTAATCGTCTAGTTTTGGACTTCCTCCGGATATAATAGTTTTGGTATCAAGGATCAGGAGTGGGCGCTGCGGAAGCGTGGACGACTTCGCTTTTGATATGTAAATGGTTGGAATATTGGAATTTATATTTGAAGATTGTATCTGTATTGTATTTGGGCAGGATTGTAGGTAACGACTGAGTCCGGCGAGAGCTGGGCAGGCGCCCGCCGAACCCTCTGGTTCGTCTGTAGGGGGAGGTGGGGGTCTGACAGTTGGTATCAGGCTTAGGCTTCAGATCTCTTGTTAGTTATCCTTAGGCTTGAATTTTGTGATGCACCGTGGGTTTTGATTTGATTTGCGAGAGTCTTGCGGATGTCTCGACTTGATTTTTGGTTACAAGATTGACAATGTCCGAGGGACGGGACATTCTTTTAAGGAGGGAGATTGGACGGCCCCGAAAAAAAAAATGAGGTTTGAGAACCCGGAAATTTTTCTAATTTTCTAGGGTTTATTTTTTTTAGACGCCCGGCCTTTTCTAACCATTTCTTGATTTAGAAATATTTCCCCAGATAAAGTTATGACAAAATAGTTTTAAAATGATTTTCTAGTATCGGTTAGTTTTTGAGAAATTAAAAGCGTATTTTGGACGTGGGACCCACTAGTGCGAAAGTTCGGAAACATTCGGCCAATATGGTTAAGTTTCGGATACTGTGTAAAATTTATCGGGTGTTAAGAGATAAGTAGAGTGTGTGAAATGATTGATGTGAGAGAGAAAAGAAAGGATAGGAATGCATTAATGAGGTGCCAAGTGTCATGGTATCATTGGATAGGATTTAAGAGTTACTATTCCAATTTTTGACTTTTTTGACCAAAAGGTTAAATATCTTTAAAATTGCTCAAAATTCACTCATTTTTACTTCTCCATGGCCGGCTCTCTTAAGCTCAAGAAGGAAGAGAATTGCTTCAAATTTCAAGCTTCCATTTAGCTCAATCTTCCAAACCAATTGTATCAACTAGTTTCTACTCCATAAAAGCTTTCCATTAGGCGCTAGTGAGTTGCTTAGTGAAGTTTTTTGGAGGAGCTAAGGTGGTCTACCACTTCCTCTCTCTTGTTTACTTGGTAAGTAGTGATTGACTATCCTCTTACACCTAATGATGTTGAATTTATGCCTAATGGTGGCTATTGTGAATTTATTTCTTGGTTTGAAGTGATTTGGTTAAGTTTTTATTTTTTTGAGGAATTTTTTGATTTAATGTGATCATGGTCTTGTGGATGTTTATGATGGTTGGTAATAAGGGGCTATGACTCTAGTGAATGTAAATGATAGGAAATTGCAACCAATTTTGGGTTTGGATTGAATTGTGAAAAGTTAGGGTTCTTCAACCCCTTTTCTGTCCGGTTTTGGATCATATGGTTAGAGGCCTAATTGGCCTTTGTTTAAAACATGAAAGTTATAGGTATTGATAAGTTTGAAGTGCCTGCAAAATTTCAGGGCATTTGGAGTAGTGTAGAGTGAGTTATGTCGTTTTTACTGTTGCTGTTCTGGGTGATCAGAATGTGCGAACTGCGATTGTAATCGTCTGTTTTGACTGCAATTGCTTTGGATTTGGATGTTGGTGTCTTCTTATGAAATGTAGCATGATGTCTTAGCTACCGTATGCCTTTGGAATTTATGCATTTGGACCTGTATAGACTGAGTTAGATGAATTACAGCATTATGTGATTTGGGAACCTGCAATTACGGTTCTGGGTTGGTTTTCTGCATTTTTGACTTAGTTGTGCTGGGATTTGGACTGAGTGGCCTTCTACATTGTTGTAGCCCTATCTCTTAGCTTCGAAACGGTGGGTCTTGGACCTCCATCCGATACTCGTAGTACCTTTGGTGTCATTACCGCAAAAGGACGTCAAAACTGTTTTCTGGTTTTGAGCAATTGTGGTTAATTGCTATGTGATTGGGTTTGATTGTAGGTTGGAAAATAAAGGAATTAAGGGGAAATGCTGTCCGATTTTTAATAGCGTTGGTTACCTTAAGTTTCAAGTGAAAGGCTTGGACTTGAATGATGGAATTGGCTATATTGAACAAGGATTATGAGCCGTGGAGGTGAGTGACCTTAAACTACTTGCAACGTTACTTAAAATGTTTCTTGCATCGTTTCTTTGATTGCATATCCTGTGTGCCGGCATATAAGTTCTTGACATGTTTTGGCTCAAATGAGTACTTGGAATTCGTGTGCTAGACTCCGACGTTTCCTCCACCGTTTAATGTTCCTGTAGAGCACCAATGGGCTCAATGTTCAATGTTAAATGATTGTTTGGAGCGTTGGACGTCTAAGTACCATGATTTCACTGGCTCATGAGAGAAGTGAAAGTGCATTGATTGTTGAAGCATGACATTATTGAAATGAACGATTGTGAAACTGATTTGATAACTGAATTTCTTGGTTACTCGCTGAGCTTCTAGCTCACCCCAAAATGTTTTATTCCCCTCCACAGGGCTCAAGGCGAAGGAGTGGCTTGTAGTGTTTATTCATGGATTATCTCATGTGTGGCTTGAATTTGGATTTCCTTTTTGCGTAATCGTTCATATTGGGATTGTATTGAATGTTTAGAATTGATTGGATGTGTAATCGTCTAGTTTTGGACTTCCTCCTGTATAATAGTTGGTATCAAGGATCAGAGTGGCGCTGCGGAAGCGTGGACGCTTCGCTTTTGATATGTAAATGTTGGAATATTGGATTTATATTTGAGATTGTATCTTGTATTTGTTTGAGGATTGTAGTGAAAGACTGAGTCCCGGCGAGAGCTGGGCAGGCGGCCCGCCGAACCCTCTGGTTGGCCTTAGGGGGAGGTGGGGTCGTGACAGTTGGTATCAGAGCTTAGGCTTCAGATCTCTGTAGTGTATCCTAGGCTTCAAGTTTAGGATGCCGGACCGTGGGTTTGATTTGACTTTTGCGAGATTCTTGCGGGATGTCTCGACTTGATTGGTACAAGATGGAATGTCGAGGACGACATTCTTTTAAGGAGGGGAGATTGTGACGCCCCGAAAAAAAAAATGAGTTTGAGAACCCGGAAATTTTCTAATTTTCTAGGGTTTATTTTTTTAGACGCCCGCCTTTTCTACATTTTCTTGATTAGAAATATTCCCCAGATAAAGTTTATGAACAAAAATAGTTTTAAAATGATTTTTCTAGTATCGGTTAGTTTTTGAGAAATTAAAAGCGTATTTTGGACGTGGGACCCACTAGTGCGAAAGTTCGGAAACATTCGGCCAATAAGGTTAAGTTTCGGATACTGTGTAAAATTTATCGGGTGTTAAGAGATAAGTAGAGTGTGTGAAATGATTGATGTGAGAGAGAAAAGAAAGGATAGGAATGCATTAATGAGGTGCCAAGTGTCATGGTATCATTGGATAGGATTTAAGAGTTACTATTCCAATTTTTGACTTTTTTGACCAAAAGGTTAAATATCTTTAAAATTGCTCAAAATTCACTCATTTTTACTTCTCCATGGCCGGCTCTCTTAAGCTCAAGAAGGAAGAGAATTGCTTCAAATTTCAAGCTTCCATTTAGCTCAATCTTCCAAACCAATTGTATCAACTAGTTTCTACTCCATAAAAGCTTTCCATTAGGCGCTAGTGAGTTGCTTAGTGAAGTTTTTTGGAGGAGCTAAGGTGGTCTACCACTTCCTCTCTCTTGTTTACTTGGTAAGTAGTGATTGACTATCCTCTTACACCTAATGATGTTGAATTTATGCCTAATGGTGGCTATTGTGAATTTATTTCTTGGTTTGAAGTGATTTGGTTAAGTTTTTATTTTTTTGAGGAATTTTTTGATTTAATGTGATCATGGTCTTGTGGATGTTTATGATGGTTGGTAATAAGGGGCTATGACTCTAGTGAATGTAAATGATAGGAAATTGCAACCAAATTTGGGTTTGGATTGAATTGTGAAAAGTTAGGGTTCTTCAACCCCTTTTCTGTCCGGTTTTGGATCATATGGTTAGAGGCCTAATTGGCCTTTGCTTAAAACATGAAAGTTGTAGGTATTGATAAGTTTGAAGTACCTGCAAAATTTCAGGGCATTTGGAGTTGTGTAGAGTGAGTTAATGTCGATTTTACTGTTGCTGTTCTGGGTGATCAGAATGTACGAACTGCGTTTGTAATCGTCTGTTTTGACTGGAATGGCTTTGGATTTGGATGTTTGTGTCTTCTGATTAAATGTAGCTTGATGTCTTAGCTACCGTATGCCTTTGGAATCAATGCATTTGGACCTGTATAGACTGAGTTAGACGAATTACAGCATAGTGTGATTTGTAAACCTGCAATTACGGTTCTGGTTTGGTTTTCTGCATTTTCGACCTAGTTGTGCTAGGATTTGGACTGAGTGGCCTTCTACATTGTTGTAGCCCTGTCTTTTATCTTCGAGATGGTGGGTCTTACACCCTCATCCGATAAGTGTAACGCATTTTGTGCCATTACCGCAAAAGGACGTCAAACTGTTTTCTGGTCTTGGCAATTTGTGGGTTAAATGGCTATGTGATTGGGTTTGATTGTAGGTTGGAAAAATAAAGGAAATTAGGGAAATGCTGTCCGATTTTTAATAGCGTTTGGTTACCTTAAGTTTCAGTGAAAGGCTTTGGACTTGAATGAATGGAAGTTGGCTTATATTGAACAAGGATTATAGCCGTGTGAGAGTGAGTGACCTTAAACGTACTTGCAACTTACTTTAAAATGTTTCTTGCATCGTTTCTCTTGATTGCATATCCTGTTGTGCCGGATATAAGTTCTTGACATGTTTTTGGCTCAAATGAGTACTTGAATCGTGTGCTTAGACTCCGACGTTTCCTCCACCGTTTAATGTTCCTTGTTAGAGCAACCAATGGCTCAATGTTCAATTGTTCAATTGTTAATGTTCAATGTGTTAATGATTGTTTGGAGCCGTTGGACGTCTAATACCATGATCTTCACTGGCTCATGAGAGAAGTGAAAGGCATTGATTGTTTGAAGCATTGACATTATTGAATGAACGAATTGTGAAACTGATTGATAACTGAATTTCTTGGTTACTCGCTGAGCTTCTAGCTCACCCCAAAATGTTTTATTCCCCTCCACAGGGCTCAAGGCGAAGGAGTGGCTTGTAGTGTTTATTCATGGATTATCTCATGTGTGGCTTGAATTTGGATTTCCTTTTTGCGTAATCGTTCATATTGGGATTGTATTGAATGTTTAGAATTGATTGGATGTGTAATCGTCTAGTTTTGGACTTCCTCCTGTATAATAGTTGGTATCAAGGATCAGAGTGGCGCTGCGGAAGCGTGGACGCTTCGCTTTTGACATGTAAATGTTGGAATATTGGATTTATATTTGAGATTGTATCTTGTATTTGTTTGAGGATTGTAGTGAACGACTGAGTCCCGGCGAGAGCTGGGCAGGCGGCCCGCCGAACCCTCTGGTTCGCCTTAGGGGGAGGTGGGGTCGTGACAGTTGGTATCAGAGCTTAGGCTTCAGATCTCTGTAGTGTATCCTAGGCTTGAAGTTTAGGATGCCGGATCGTGGGTTTGATTTGACTTTTGCGAGATTCTTGCGGGATGTCTCGACTTGATTGGTACAAGATGGAATGTCGAGGACGACATTCTTTTAAGGAGGGGAGATTGTGACGCCCCGAAAAAAAAAATGAGTTTGAGAACCCGGAAATTTTCTAATTTTCTAGGGTTTATTTTTTTAGACGCCCGCCTTTTCTACATTTTCTTGATTAGAAATATTCCCCAGATAAAGTTTATGAACAAAAATAGTTTTAAAATGATTTTTCTAGTATCGGTTAGTT
Source organism: Coffea eugenioides (assembly GCF_003713205.1). NCBI lineage: Eukaryota > Viridiplantae > Streptophyta > Magnoliopsida > Gentianales > Rubiaceae > Coffea > Coffea eugenioides. The sequence goes on along the minus strand of NW_020863340.1, from coordinate 2,189 downwards.
TTTGAGAAATTAAAAGCGTATTTTGGACGTGGGACCCACTAGTGCGAAAGTTCGGAAACATTCGGCCAATAAGGTTAAGTTTCGGATACTGTGTAAAATTTATCGGGTGTTAAGAGATAAGTAGAGTGTGTGAAATGATTGATGTGAGAGAGAAAAGAAAGGATAGGAATGCATTAATGAGGTGCCAAGTGTCATGGTATCATTGGATAGGATTTAAGAGTTACTATTCTAATTTTTGACTTTTTTGACCAAAAGGTTAAATATCTTAAAAATTGCTCAAAATTCACTCATTTTTACTTCTCCATGGCCGGCTCTCTTAAGCTCAAGAAGGAAGAGAATTGCTTCAAATTTCAAGCTTCCATTTAGCTCAATCTTCCAAACCAATTGTATCAACTAGTTTCTACTCCATAAAAGCTTTCCATTAGGTGCTAGTGAGTTGCTTAGTGAAGTTTTTTGGAGGAGCTAAGGTGGTCTACCACTTCCTCTCTCTTGTTTACTTGGTAAGTAGTGATTGACTATCCTCTTACACCTAATGATGTTGAATTTATGCCTAATGGTGGCTATTGTGAATTTATTTCTTGGTTTGAAGTGATTTGGTTAAGTTTTTATTTTTTTGAGGAATTTTCTGATTTAATGTGATCATGGTCTTGTGGATGTTTATGATGGTTGGTAATAAGGGGCTATGACTCTAGTGAATGTAAATGATAGGAAATTGCAACCAATTTTGGGTTTGGATTGAATTGTGAAAAGTTAGGGTTCTTCAACCCCTTTTCTGTCCGGTTTTGGATCATATGGTTAGAGGCCTAATTGGCCTTTGTTTAAAACATGAAAGTTATAGGTATTGATAAGTTTGAAGTGCCTGCAAAATTTCAGGGCATTTGGAGTAGTGTAGAGTGAGTTATGTCGTTTTTACTGTTGCTCTTCTGGGTGATCAGAATGTGCGAACTGCGATTGTAATCGTCTATTTTGACTGGAATTGCTTTGGATTTGGATGTTGGTGTCTTCTTATGAAATGTAGCATGATGTCTTAGCTACCGTATGCCTTTGGAATTTATGCATTTGGACCTGTATAGACTGAGTTAGACGAATTACAGCATTATGTGATTTGGGAACCTGCAATTACGGTTCTGGGTTGGTTTTCTGCATTTTTGACTTAGTTGTGCTGGGATTTGGACTGAGTGGCCTTCTACATTGTTGTAGCCCTATCTCTTAGCTTCGAAACGGTGGGTCTTGGACCTCCATCCGATACTCGTAGTACCTTTGGTGCCATTACCGCAAAAGGACGTCAAAACTGTTTTCTGGTTTTGAGCAATTGTGGTTAATAGCTATGTGATTGGGTTTGATTGTAGGTTGGAAAATAAAGGAATTAAGGGGAAATGCTGTCCGATTTTTAATAGCGTTGGTTACCTTAAGTTTCAAGTGAAAGGCTTGGACTTGAATGATGGAATTGGCTATATTGAACAAGGATTATGAGCCGTGGAGGTGAGTGACCTTAAACTACTTGCAACGTTACTTTAAAATGTTTCTTGCATCGTTTCTTTGATTGCATATCCTGTGTGCCGGCATATAAGTTCTTGACATGTTTTGGCTCAAATGAGTACTTGGAATTCGTGTGCTAGACTCCGACGTCTCCTCCACCGTTTAATGTTCCTGTAGAGCACCAATGGGCTCAATGTTCAATGTTCAATGTTAATGTTCAATGTTAATGTTCAATGTTAAATGATTGTTTGGAGCGTTGGACGTCTAAGTACCATGATTTCACTGGCTCATGAGAGAAGTGAAAGTGCATTGATTGTTGAAGCATGACATTATTGAAATGAACGATTGTGAAACTGATTTGATAACTGAATTTCTTGGTTACTCGCTGAGCTTCTAGCTCACCCCAAAATGTTTTATTCCCCTCCACAGGGCTCAAGGCGAAGGAGTGGCTTGTAGTGTTTATTCATGGATTATCTCATGTGTGGCTTGAATTTGGATTTCCTTTTTGCGTAATCGTTCATATTGGGATTGTATTGAATGTTTAGAATTGATTGGATGTGTAATCGTCTAGTTTTGGACTTTCTCCTGTATAATAGTTGGTATCAAGGATCAGAGTGGCGCTGCGGAAGCGTGGACGCTTCGCTTTTGATATGTAAATGTTGGAATATTGGATTTATATTTGAGATTGTATCTTGTATTTGTTTGAGGAT
>NW_020863339.1:0-20993 GCF_003713205.1 Coffea eugenioides | reverse complement strand
TAAAAGGATACGGGTGGCTCCCAAAGCCAATTCTTTTGTCGGTTTGGATCACTGGTTGACCTTAAGCAGGATCCTAGCTACACAGCTCACTTCTCTTGCCCAAGTCACGAGCAATAAATGCTCTAAAATATTTTTCAAGCAATAAATGCTCTGGTTCAAGCAATAAATGCTCTGTAAATATTCACAAGCCATGAATGCTCTATAACAAATCATAAAAATCATATTTCACAGGTATTAATAGCAACTAATGGGGTTTAGATCGAGTGCGATAAAATACACCCTCGCCTAAGTGCCCATTCATAGTAAACTCATTTTTGTATTGAGTTACACAGAAATCCTGATCAGTCACATACAAGCACGCATGATATGCAAGAAAACGGTTCAAAAGTAACTTTGGAAACAGGTCAAAAGTAAATAAGACAAGAAAACAGTTCAAAAGTAACTTTGAAAACAGTTCAAAAGTAAATAATGCAGGAAACGGTTCATAATTAACTTTAGAAATAGTTTGAAGTCACTCACTTCCATGGCTCAGAAATCATCCATCATATATCATTGCCTTGCTCAAATCCAAGTCTTAGATCACAAACCGTATGCAAACAGGTCCCTTCAAAGTTCGGACAGCACTTCCCTTGAATTTACTAACTTTTCCAGCCATCATGGCTTCATTATTTTCTCATTCCAATCCCAAAGGTACACACACAACAACAAGTTCATCCAATAGCCATTCAGCAAGCTCCACGTAGTACTAGTACAAGTCAAGCTAGGGAAAAGTCCGGAAATGAAAGTTAAGCTCAAAACCAGAAAAACTGTTTTGACGTCATTTTGTGGTAATGGTACCAAACGCACTACGATGGTCGGATGAAGGTGAAAGACCCACCGTTTCGAAACTAAGAGATAGGGCTACAATATTACAGAAGGTCACTCAACCCAGTTTCGAGTGTAACCAGGTCAAAAATGCAAGATACTACACCAGAATCACAAAAATAGGTTCACAAAACGTATTCTAGCGGAAACATCATAAATCAGGGTCTCCAAGTCCAAATCCAGAAATTCCAAAACCAGCTAAAAGCTAAGAAACAGGGCTAAATTTCATCAGAAGACCTCAACAACCAATTCGGAATCAATTCCAGCCAAAACAACCAATTACAGGCGCAAGTCTTACATTCGGATAAAACCAGAACAGCAATAGTAATTTCGACTTTTCTCATTCTACTTTACTCCGATTGACCTGAAATTTTATAGGCACCTCTAAAATGTCATTCCCTACAACTTTAATGTTTTAAGCCAAGGCCAATTCGGCCTCTATATATGAGATATAAATTCGGGCAGAATGTAATCATCATGAACCCTAACTTGTCAATTTTTCTTCCAAACAGAAATTGGTTGCAATTACTCACTTTTTCCACCTCATAGAGTCCTCAAGCATCATTTCCAATCATCATACATGACCACATAATCATACTCATATTAAAACAGAAAAATCTCCAAAAATTATAAAACTTCACCAATTCAACCAAAACCAAGAAATAATCCATAAAGTTGCACATTATACCACCACTAATCATCAATTAAGCATCACTAGAGGGAGGAGAGTGGTTCTTCACAACTCACCTTAGCCATACAAGAGATAGAGCAACAAATCACCTTAGCTTTCCAAACAACTCCACAAAACACCTCAAGACCACTTAGCAAAGAGATTTTATGGAATGATTTGGAGTTTTATTGGTTGGATTTGAAGATTGAACAAGAAATAGAAGGAAGAAATTGAGAGCTTTTCTTTCTTTCTTGAGCAAGAACATTCGGCCAAGAAGCTTGCAAAATGAAGTGATTTTTGGGCCAATTTGAATTAAATGGTAAAGTTATGAATAGTAGTCAAACTCAAGACTTAATCTTATGGTGACACTTGTCACCTTTTGGTTCAAAACTTATCTTTTTGTCTCTCCAATACAAATATCTTAACACCTTGTAAAATAAAATCACTTAAAACAGAATTCCAACAAGTTGTCAAAAATATAATGCATTTACCGCACTAGCGGGTCCCACGTCCAAAATACGCTTTTAATTTCTCAAAAACTAACCGATACTAGAAAAATCATTTTAAAACTATATTTACTAATAAACTTTATCTGGGGAATTTTTCTAATAAAGAAAATGTAGAAAAGGCGGGCGATTAAATAAAATAAACCCTAGAAAATTAGAAAATTTTCGGGTTCTCACACTCATACTTTTCGGGGCGTCACAAACTCCCATCCTTAAAAGAATGTCGTCCTCGACATTCCATCTTGTACCAATCAAGTCGAGATATCCCGCAAGAATCACTAATATTGCAAACCAAACCCACAGTCCGGCATCCTAAACTTCAAGCCTAGGATACACTACAGAGATCTGAAGCCCCAAGCTCTGATACCAACTGTGACGACCCCACCTCCCCTAAGGCGAACCAGAGGGTTCGGCGGGCCGCCTGCCCAGCTCTCGCCGGGACTCAGTCGTTCACTAAAGTCCTCAAATAAATTACTAATATAAATCTCAAATATTACATCCAAGTCTCCAATAATTAACATGTCACAAATGCAGCGGAAACAATTCCCAAGCGGAAATAATTCCAAATCCAAAACTGTACAGAATATAACAATTCCAACTAAGCCATCTAGTCACGTGAATAAGCACTACAAGCCTTCCTTCGCCACGAGCCCTGTGAAGGGGAATAAAATATTTTTGGGGTGAGTTAGAAGCTCAGCGAGTAACCAGTAAAATCAGTAATCAAATCGGTTTAACAATAGTTCATTTCAATGATGTCATAAATCAAATATGTCATAAATCAAATGATAAATCCAGAAAAAATTACGACATTTACAAAACATTAAATATGGAGTATCAAGAATTCAAGAAACATTTACAATGGAAAGCGATAGTAACATTCATTAAAAGGATACGGGTGGCTCCTAAGCCAATTCTTTTGTCGAGTTTGATCACTGGTTGACCCTTAAGATCCTGAGCTACACAGCTCACTTCTCTTGCCCAAGTCACGAGCAATAAATGCTCTAAAATATTTTTCAAGCAATAAATGCTCTGGTTGAAGCAATAAATGCTCTCAAGCAATAAATGCTCTGCAAATATTCACAAGCCATGAATGCTCTATAACAAATCATAAAAATCATATTTCACAGGTATTAATAGCAACTAATGGGGTTTAGATCGAGTGCGATAAAATACACCCTCGCCTAAGTGCCCATTCATAGTAAACTCATTTTTGTATTGAGTTACACAGAAATCCTGATCAGTCACATACAAGCACGCATGATATGCAAGAAAACGGTTCAAAAGTAACTTTGGAAACAGGTCAAAAGTAAATAAGACAAGAAAACAGTTCAAAAGTAACTTTGGAAACAGTTCAAAAGTAACTTTGGAAACAGTTCAAAAGTAAATAATGCAGGAAACGGTTCATAATTAACTTTAGAAATAGTTTGAAGTCACTCACTTCCATGGCTCAGAAATCATCCATCATATATCATTGCCTTGCTCAAATCCAAGTCTTAGATCACAAACCCTATGCAAACAGGTCCCTTCAAAGTTCGGACAGCACTTCCCTTGAATTTGCTAACTTTTCCAGCCATCATGGCTTCATTATTTCCTCATTCCAACCCCAAAGGTACACACACAACAACAAGTTCATCCAATATCCATTCAGCAAGCTCCACGTAGTACTAGTACAAGTCAAGCTAGGGAAAAGTCCGGAAATGAAAGTTAAGCTCAAAACCAGAAAAACTGTTTTGACGTCATTTTACGGTAATGGTACCAAAGGCACTACGATGGTCGGATGAAGGTGCAAGACCCACCGTTTCGAAACTAAGAGATAGGGGTACAATATTACAGAAGGTCACTCAACCCAGTTTCGAGTGTAACCAGGTCAAAAATGCAAGATACTACACCAGAATCACAAAAATAGGTTCACAAAACGCATTCTAGCGGAAACATCATAAATCAGGGTCTCCAAGTCCAAATCCAAAAATTCCAAAACCAGCTGAAAGCTAAGAAACAGGGCTAAATTTCATCAGAAGGCCTCAACAACCAATTCGGAATCAATTCCAGCCAAAACAACCAATTACAGGCGCAAGTCTTACATTCTGTTAAAACCAGAACAGCAATAGTAATTTCGACTTTTCTCATTCTACACAACTCCGATTGACCTGGAATTTTGTAGGCACCTCTAAAATGTCATTCCCTACAACTTTAATGTTTTAAGCCAAGGCCAATTCGGCCTCTATCTATGAGATATAAATTCGGGCAGAATGTAATCATCATGAACCCTAACTTGTCAATTTTTCTTCCAAACAGAAATTGGTTGCAATTACTCACTTTTTCCACCTCATAGAGTTCTCAAGCATCATTTCCAATCATCATACATGACCACATAATCATACTCATATTAAAACAGAAAAATCTCCAAAAATTATAAAACTTCACCAATTCAACCAAAACCAAGAAATAATCCATAAAGTTGCACATTATACCACCACTAATCATCAATTAAGCATCACTAGAGGGAGGAGAGTGGTTCTTCACAACTCACCTTAGCCATACAAGTGATAGAGCAACAAATCACCTTAGCTTTCCAAACAACTCCACAAAACACCTCAAGACCACTTAGCAAAGAGATTTTATGGAATGATTTGGAGTTTTATTGGTTGGATTTGAAGATTGAGCAAGAAATAGAAGGAAGAAATTGAGAGCTTTTCTTTCTTTCTTGAGCAAGAACATTCGGCCAAGAAGCTTGCAAAATGAAGTGATTTTTGGGCCAATTTGAATTAAATGGTAAAGTTATGAATAGTAGTCAAACTCAAGACTTAATCTTATGGTGACACTTGTCACCTTTTGGTTCAAAACTTATCTTTTTGTCTCTCCAATACAAATATCTTAACACCTTGTAAAATAATATCACTTAATACAAAATTCCAACAAGTTGTCAAAAATATAATGCGTTTACCGCACTAGCGGGTCCCACGTCCAAAATACGCTTTTAATTTCTCAAAAACTAACCGATACTAGAAAAATCATTTTAAAACTATATTTACTCATAAACTTTATCTTGGGAATTTTTCTAATAAAGAAAATGTAGAAAAGGCGGGCGATTAAATAAAATAAACCCTAGAAAATTAGAAAATTTTCGGGTCCTCACACTCATACTTTTCGGGGCGTCACAAACTCCCATCCTTAAAAGAATGTCGTCCTCGACATTCCATCTTGTACCAATCAAGTCGAGATATCCCGCAAGAATCACTAATATTGCAAACCAAACCCACAGTCCGGCATCCTAAACTTCAAGCCTAGGATACACTACAGAGATCTGAAGCCTAAGCTCTGATACCAACTGTGACGACCCCACCTCCCCCTAAGGCGAACCAGAGGGTTCGGCGGGCCGCCTGCCCAGCTCTCGCCGGGAATCAGTCGTTCACTAAAGTCCTCAAATAAATTACAATATAAATCTCAAATATTACATCCAAGTCTCCAATAATTACATGTCACAAATGCAGCGGAAACAATTCCCAAGCGAAAATAATTCCAAATCCAAACTGTACAGAATATAACAATTCCAACTAAGCCATCCAGTCACGTGAATAAGCACTACAAGCCTTCCTTCGCCACGAGCCCTGTGGAGGGGAATAAAATATTTTTGGGGTGAGTTAGAAAGCTCAGCGAGTAACCAGTAAAATCAGTAATCAAATCGGTTTAACAATAGTTCATTTCAATGATGTCATAAATCAAATATGTCATAAATCAAATGATAAATCCAGAAAAAATTACGACATTTACAAAACATTAAATATGGAGTATCAAGAATTCAAGAAACATTTACAATGGAAAGCGATAGTAACATTCATTAAAAGGATACGGGTGGCTCCCAAGCCAATTCTTTTGTCGAGTTTGATCACTGGTTGACCCTTAAGATCCTGAGCTACACAGCTCACTTCTCTTGCCCAAGTCACGAGCAATAAATGCTCTAAAATATTTTTCAAGCAATAAATGCTCTGGTTCAAGCAATAAATGCTCTCAAGCAATAAATGCTCTGCAAATATTCACAAGCCATGAATGCTCTATAACAAATCATAAAAATCATATTTCACAGGTATTAATAGCAACTAATGGGGTTTAGATCGAGTGCGATAAAATACACCCTCGCCTAAGTGCCCATTCATAGTAAACTCATTTTTGTATTGAGTTACACAGAAATCCTGATCAGTCACATACAAGCACGCATGATATGCAAGAAAACGGTTCAAAAGTAACTTTGGAAACAGGTCAAAAGTAAATAAGACAAGAAAACAGTTCAAAAGTAACTGTGGAAACAGTTCAAAAGTAAATAATGCAGGAAACGGTTCATAATTAACTTTAGAAATAGTTTGAAGTCACTCACTTCCATGGCTCAGAAATCATCCATCATATATCATTGCCTTGCTCAAATCCAAGTCTTAGATCACAAACCCTATGCAAACAGGTGCCTTCAAAGTTCGGACAGCACTTCCCTTGAATTTACTAACTTTTCCAGCCATCATGGCTTCATTATTTCCTCATTCCAATCCCAAAGGTACACACACAACAACAAGTTCATCCAATATCCATTCAGCAAGCTCCACGTAGTACTAGTACAAGTCAAGCTAGGGAAAAGTCCGGAAATGAAAGTTAAGCTCAAAACCAGAAAAACTGTTTTGACGTCATTTTACGGTAATGGTACCAAAGGCACTACGATGGTCGGATGAAGGTGCAAGACCCACCGTTTCGAAACTAAGAGATAGGGGTACAATATTACAGAAGGTCACTCAACCCAGTTTCGAGTATAACCAGGTCAAAAATGCAAGATACTACACCAGAATCACAAAAATAGGTTCACAAAACGCATTCTAGAGGAAACATCATAAATCAGGCTCTCCAAGTCCAAATCCAGAAATTCCAAAACCAGAAGAAAGATAAGAAACAGGGCTAAATTTCATCAGAAGGCCTCAACAACCAATTCGGAATCAATTCCAGCCAAAACAACCAATTACAGGCGCAAGTCTTACATTCGGGTAAAACCAGAACAGCAATAGTAATTTTGACTTTTCTCATTCTACACTACTCCGATTGACCTGAAATTTTGTAGGCACCTCTAAAATGTCATTCCCTACAACTTTAATGTTTTAGGCCAAGGCCAATTCGGCCTCTATCTATGAGATATAAATTCGGGCAGAATGTAATCATCATGAACCCTAACTTGTCAATTTTTCTTCCAAACAGAAATTGGTTGCAATTACTCACTTTTTCCACCTCATAGAGTTCTCAAGCATCATTTCCAATCATCATACATGACCACATAATCATACTCATATTAAAACAGAAAAATCTCCAAAAATTATAAAACTTCACCAATTCAACCAAAACCAAGAAATAATCCATAAAGTTGCACCTTATACCACCACTAATCATCAATTAAGCATCACTAGAGGGAGGAGAGTGGTTCTTCACAACTCACCTTAGCCATACAAGAGATAGAGCAACAAATCACCTTAGCTTTCCAAACAACTCCACAAAACACCTCAAGACCACTTAGCAAAGAGATTTTATGGAATGATTTGGAGTTTTATTGGTTGGATTTGAAGATTGAGCAAGAAATAGAAGGAAGAAATTGAGAGCTTTTCTTTCTTTCTTGAGCAAGAACATTCGGCCAAGAAGCTTGCAAAATGAAGTGATTTTTGGGCCAATTTGAATTAAATGGTAAAGTTATGAATAGTAGTCAAACTCAAGACTTAATCTTATGGTGACACTTGTCACCTTTTGGTTCAAAACTTATCTTTTTGTCTCTCCAATACAAATATCTTAACACCTTGTAAAAAATATCACTTAATACAGAATTCCAACAAGTTGTCAAAAATATAATGCATTTACCGCACTAGCGGGTCCCACGTCCAAAAATACGCTTTTAATTTCTCAAAAACTAACCGATACTAGAAAAATCATTTTAAAACTATATTTACTAATAAACTTTATCTGGGGAATTTTTCTAATAAAGAAAATGTAGAAAAGGCAGGCGATTAAATAAAATAAACCCTAGAAAATTAGAAAATTTTCGGGTTCTCACACTCATACTTTTCGGGGCGTCACAAACTCCCATCCTTAAAAGAATGTCGTCCTCGACATTCCATCTTGTACCAATCAAGTCGAGATATCCTGCAAGAATCACTAATATTGCAAACCAAACCCACAGTCCGGCATCCTAAACTTCAAGCCTAGGATACACTACAGAGATCTGAAGCCTAAGCTCTGATACCAACTGTGACGACCCCACCTCCCCCTAAGGCGAACCAGAGGGTTCGGCGGGCCGCCTGCCCAACTCTCGCCTGGACTCAGTCGTTCACTAAAGTCCTCAAATAAATTACAATATAAATCTCAAATATTACATCCAAGTCTCCAATAATTACGTGTCACAAATGCAGCGGAAACAATTCCCAAGCGGAAATAATTCCAAATCCAAACTGTACAGAATATAACAATTCCAACTAAGCCATCCAGTCACGTGAATAAGCACTACAAGCCTTCCTTCGCCACGAGCCCTGTGGAGGGGAATAAAATATTTTTGGGGTGAGTTAGAAGCTCAGCGAGTAACCAGTAAAATCAGTAATCAAATCGGTTTAACAATAGTTCATTTCAATGATGTCATAAATCAAATATGTCATAAATCAAATGATAAATCCAGAAAAAATTACGACATTTACAAAACATTAAATATGGAGTATCAAGAATTCAAGAAACATTTACAATGGAAAGCGATAGTAACATTCATTAAAAGGATACGGGTGGCTCCCAAGCCAATTCTTTTGTCGAGTTTGATCACTGGTTGACCCTTAAGATCCTGAGCTACACAGCTCACTTCTCTTGCCCAAGTCACGAGCAATAAATGCTCTAAAATATTTTTCAAGCAATAAATGCTCTGGTTCAAGCAATAAATGCTCTCAAGCAATAAATGCTCTGCAAATATTCACAAGCCATGAATGCTCTATAACAATTCATAAAAATCATATTTCACAGGTATTAATAGCAACTAATGGGGTTTAGATCGAGTGCGATAAAATACACCCTCGCCTAAGTGCCCATTCATAGTAAACTCATTTTTGTATTGAGTTACACAGAAATCCTGATCAGTCACATACAAGCACGCATGATATGCAAGAAAACGGTTCAAAAGTAACTTTGGAAACAGGTCAAAAGTAAATAAGACAAGAAAACAGTTCAAAAGTAACTTTGGAAACAGTTCAAAAGTAACTTTGGAAACAGTTCAAAAGTAAATAATGCAGGAAACGGTTCATAATTAACTTTAGAAATAGTTTGAAGTCACTCACTTCCATGGCTCAGAAATCATCCATCATATATCATTGCCTTGCTCAAATCCAAGTCTTAGATCACAAACCCTATGCAAACAGGTCCCTTCAAAGTTCGGACAGCACTTCCCTTGAATTTACTAACTTTTCCAGCCATCATGGCTTCATTATTTTCTCATTCCAATCCCAAAGGTACACACACAACAACAAGTTCATCCAATAGCCATTCAGCAAGCTCCACGTAGTACTAGTACAAGTCAAGCTAGGGAAAAGTCCGGAAATGAAAGTTAAGCTCAAAACCAGAAAAACTGTTTTGACGTCATTTTGTGGTAATGGTACCAAACGCACTACGATGGTCGGATGAAGGTGAAAGACCCACCGTTTCGAAACTAAGAGATAGGGCTACAATATTACAGAAGGTCACTCAACCCAGTTTCGAGTGTAACAGGTCAAAATGCAAGATACGTACCCAGAACACAAAAAATAGGTTTCACAAAAACGCATTCTAGCGGAAACATCAAATAAATCAGGGTTCCAAGTCCAAATCAAAAATTCCAAACCAGCTGAAAGCTAAGAAAGGGCTAATTTCATCAGAAGGCTCAATACCAATTCTCGGAATAATTCCAGCCAAAACAATCAATTAACAGCGCAATCTACACTTCGGCATTAAAACCAGAACAGCAAATAGTAATTTCGACTTTTCTCATTCTACATTACTCGATGGACCTGCAATTTTGTAGGCACCTCTAAAATAATTCCCTACAACTTTAATGTTTTTAAGCCAAGGCCAATTCCGGCTCTATATATTGAGATATAAATTAGGAGAATTGTAATCATCAGACCCTAATTGTCAATTTTTTTCCAACAGAAATTGGGTTGCAATTACTCATCATACTTTTCAGGGGCGTCCACAGAGAAACTCCATCCTTAAAAGAATTCGTCCTCGACATTCCATCTTGTAACCAATCAAGTTCGAGATACTCCGAAGACTCACTAATATTGCAAACCCAAACCCACAGTCCGGCAGCTAAAACTCAAGCTATGGATTACACTGACAGAGATCTTGAAACTAAGTCTGATACCAAAGACGACCCAGCGTCCCCTAAGGCGAACCAAGGGTCGGCGGCCGGCCTGCCAACTCTCGCCGGGACTCAGTCGTTCACTTAAAGTCCTCACATAAATTACAAATATAAATCTAATATACATCCAAGTCTCATAATTAACGTGTCACAAATGCAGCGGAAACAATTCCCAAGCGGAAATAATTCCAAATCCAAACTGTACAGAATATAACAATTCCAACTAAGCCATCCAGTCACGTGAATAAGCACTACAAGCCTTCCTTCGCCACGAGCCCTGTGGAGGGGAATAAAATATTTTTGGGGTGAGTTAGAAACTCAGCGAGTAACCAGTAAAATCAGTAATCAAATCGGTTTAACAATAGTTCATTTCAATGATGTCATAAATCAAATGATAAATCCAGAAAAAATTACGACATTTACAAAACATTAAATATGGAGTATCAAGAATTCAAGAAACATTTACAATAGAAAGCGATAGTAACATTCATTAAAAGGATACGGGTGGCTCCCAAGCCAATTCTTTTGTCGAGTTTGATCACTGGTTGACCCTTAAGATCCTGAGCTTCACAGCTCACTTCTCTTGCCCAAGTCACGAGCAATAAATGCTCTAAAATATTTTTCAAGCAATAAATGCTCTGGTTCAAGCAATAAATGCTCTCAAGCAATAAATGCTCTGCAAATATTCACAAGCCATGAATGCTCTTATAACAAATCATAAAAATCATATTTCACAGGTATTAATAGCAACTAATGGGGTTTAGATCGAGTGCGATAAAATACACCCTCGCCTAAGTGCCCATTCATAGTAAACTCATTTTTGTATTGAGTTACACAGAAATCCTGATCAGTCACATACAAGCACGCATGATATGCAAGAAAACGGTTCAAAAGTAACTTTGGAAACAGGTCAAAAGTAAATAAGACAAGAAAACAGTTCAAAAGTAACTTTGGAAACAGTTCAAAAGTAAATAATGCAGGAAACGGTTCATAATTAACTTTAGAAATAGTTTGAAGTCACTCACTTCCATGTCTCAGAAATCATCCATCATATATCATTGCCTTGCTCAAATCTAAGTCTTAGATCACAAACCCTATGCAAACAGGTCCCTTCAAAGTTCGGACAGCACTTCCCTTGAATTTACTAACTTTTCCAGCCATCATGGCTTCATTATTTCCTCATTCCAATCCCAAAGGTACACACAACAACAAGTTCATCCAATAGCCATTCAGCAAGCTCCACGTAGTACTAGTACAAGTCAAGCTAGGGAAAAGTCCGGAAATGAAAGTTAAGCTCAAAACCAGAAAAACTGTTTTGACGTCATTTTACGGTAATGGTACCAAACGCACTACGATGGTCGGATGAAGGTGAAAGACCCACCGTTTCGAAACTAAGAGATAGGGCTACAATATTACAGAAGGTCACTCAACCCAGTTTCGAGTGTAACCAGGTCAAAAATGCAAGATACTACACCAGAATCACAAAAATAGGTTCACAAAACGCATTCTAGCGGAAACATCATAAATCAGGGTCTACAAGTCCAAATCCAGAAATTCCAAAACCAGCTGAAAGCTAAGAAACAGGGCTAAATTTCATCAGAAGGCCTCAACAACCAATTCGGAATCAATTCCAGCCAAAACAACCAATTACAGGCGCAAGTCTTACATTCGGATAAAACCAGAACAGCAATAGTAATTTCGACTTTTCTCATTCTACATTACTCCGATTGACCTGAAATTTTGTAGGCACCTCTAAAATATCATTCCCTACAACTTTAATGTTTTAAGACAAGGCCAATTCGGCCTCTATATATGAGATATAAATTCGGGCAGAATGTAATCATCATGAACCCTAACTTGTCAATTTTTCTTCCAAACAGAAATTGGTTGCAATTACTCACTTTTTCCACCTCATAGAGTCCTCAAGCATCATTTCCAATCATCATACATGACCACATAATCATACTCATATTAAAACAGAAAAATCTCCAAAAATTATAAAACTTCACCAATTCAACCAAAACCAAGAAATAATCCATAAAGTTGCACATTATACCACCACTAATCATCAATTAAGCATCACTAGAGGGAGGAGAGTGGTTCTTCACAACTCACCTTAGCCATACAAGAGATAGAGCAACAAATCACCTTAGCTTTCCAAACAACTCCACAAAACACCTCAAGACCACTTAGCAAAGAGATTTTATGGAATGATTTGGAGTTTTATTGGTTGGATTTGAAGATTGAACAAGAAATAGAAGGAAGAAATTGAGAGCTTTTCTTTCTTTCTTGAGCAAGAACATTCGGCCAAGAAGCTTGCAAAATGAAGTGATTTTTGGGCCAATTTGAATTAAATGGTAAAGTTATGAATAGTAGTCAAACTCAAGACTTAATCTTATGGTGACACTTGTCACCTTTTGGTTCAAAACTTATCTTTTTGTCTCTCCAATACAAATATCTTAACACCTTGTAAAATAATATCACTTAATACAAAATTCCAACAAGTTGTCAAAAATATAATGCGTTTACCGCACTAGCGGGTCCCACGTCCAAAATACGCTTTTAATTTCTCAAAAACTAACCGATACTAGAAAAATCATTTTAAAACTATATTTACTCATAAACTTTATCTGGGGAATTTTTCTAATAAAGAAAATGTAGAAAAGGCGGGCGATTAAATAAAATAAACCCTAGAAAATTAGAAAATTTTCGGGTTCTCACACTCATACTTTTCGGGGCGTCACAAACTCCCATCCTTAAAAGAATGTCGTCCTCGACATTCCATCTTGTACCAATCAAGTCGAGATATCCCGCAAGAATCACTAATATTGCAAACCAAACCCACAGTCCGGCATCCTAAACTTCAAGCCTAGGATACACTACAGAGATCTGAAGCCTAAGCTCTGATACCAACTGTGACGACCCCACCTCCCCCTAAGGCGAACCAGAGGGTTCGGCGGGCCGCCTGCCCAGCTCTCGCCGGGACTCAGTCGTTCACTAAAGTCCTCAAATAAATTACAATATAAATCTCAAATATTACATCCAAGTCTCCAATAATTACGTGTCACAAATGCAGCGGAAACAATTCCCAAGCGGAAATAATTCCAAATCCAAACTGTACAGAATATAACAATTCCAACTAAGCCATCCAGTCACGTGAATAAGCACTACAAGCCTTCCTTCGCCACGAGCCCTGTGGAGGGGAATAAAATATTTTTGGGGTGAGTTAGAAGCTCAGCGAGTAACCAGTAAAATCAGTAATCAAATCGGTTTAACAATAGTTCATTTCAATGATGTCATAAATCAAATATGTCATAAATCAAATGATAAATCCAGAAAAAATTACGACATTTACAAAACATTAAATATGGAGTATCAAGAATTCAAGAAACATTTACAATGGAAAGCGATAGTAACATTCATTAAAAGGATACGGGTGGCTCCCAAGCCAATTCTTTTGTCGAGTTTGATCACTGGTTGACCCTTAAGATCCTGAGCTACACAGCTCACTTCTCTTGCCCAAGTCACGAGCAATAAATGCTAAAATATTTTTCAAGCAATAAATGCTCTGGTTCAAGCAATAAATGCTCTCAAGCAATAAATGCTCTGCAAATATTCACAAGCCATGAATGCTCTATAACAAATCATAAAAATCATATTTCACAGGTATTAATAGCAACTAATGGGGTTTAGATCGAGTGCGATAAAATACACCCTCGCCTAAGTGCCCATTCATAGTAAACTCATTTTTGTATTGAGTTACACAGAAATCCTGATCAGTCACATACAAGCACGCATGATATGCAAGAAAACGGTTCAAAAGTAACTTTGGAAACAGGTCAAAAGTAAATAAGACAAGAAAACAGTTCAAAAGTAACTTTGGAAACAGTTCAAAAGTAAATAATGCAGGAAACGGTTCATAATTAACTTTAGAAATAGTTTGAAGTCACTCACTTCCATGGCTCAGAAATCATCCATCATATATCATTGCCTTGCTCAAATCCAAGTCTTAGATCACAAACCCTATGCAAACAGGTCCCTTCAAAGTTCGGACAGCACTTCCCTTGAATTTACTAACTTTTCCAGCCATCATGGCTTCATTATTTCCTCATTCCAATCCCAAAGGTACACACAACAACAAGTTCATCCAATAGCCATTCAGCAAGCTCCACGTAGTACTAGTACAAGTCAAGCTAGGGAAAAGTCCGGAAATGAAAGTTAAGCTCAAAACCAGAAAAACTGTTTTGACGTCATTTTACGGTAATGGTACCAAACGCAACGATGGTCGGATGAAGGTGAAAGACCCACCGTTTCGAAACTAAGGGATAGGGCTACAATATTACAGAAGGTCACTCAACCCAGTTTCGAGTGTAACCAGGTCAAAAATGCAAGATACTACACCAGAATCACAAAAATAGGTTCACAAAACGCATTCTAGCGGAAACATCATAAATCAGGGTCTCCAAGTCCAAATCCAAAAATTCCAAAACCAGCTGAAAACTAAGAAACAGGGCTAAATTTCATCAGAAGGCCTCAACAACCAATTCGGAATCAATTCCAGCCAAAACAACCAATTACAGGCGCAAGTCTTACATTCGGATAAAACCAGAACAGCAATAGTAATTTCGACTTTTCTCATTCTACATTACTCCGATTGACCTGAAATTTTGTAGGCACCTCTAAAATATCATTCCCTACAACTTTAATGTTTTAAGCCAAGGCCAATTCGGCCTCTATATATGAGATATAAATTCGGGCAGAATGTAATCATCATGAACCCTAACTTGTCAATTTTTCTTCCAAACAGAAATTGGTTGCAATTACTCACTTTTTCCACCTCATAGAGTCCTCAAGCATCATTTCCAATCATCATACATGACCACATAATCATACTCATATTAAAACAGAAAAATCTCCAAAAATTATAAAACTTCACCAATTAGAAATAATCCATAAAGTTGCACCTTATACCACCACTAATCATCAATTAAGCATCACAGTGGTTCTTCACAACTCACCTTAGCCATACAAGAGATAGAGCAACAAATCACCTAAGCTTTCTACAAGTAGCCATTGAGAGCTTTTCTTTCTTTCTTGAGCAAGAACATTCGGCCAAGAAGCTTGCAAAATGAAGTGATTTTTGGGCCAATTTGAATTAAATGGTAAAGTTATGAATAGTAGTCAAACTCAAGACTTAATCTTATGGTGACACTTGTCACCTTTTGGTTCAAAACTTATCTTTTTGTCTCTCTAATACAAATATCTTAACACCTTGTAAAATAATATCACTTAATACAAAATTCCAACAAGTTGTCAAATATATAATGCGTTTACCGCACTAGCGGGTCCCACGTCCAAAATACGCTTTTAATTTCTCAAAAACTAACCGATACTAGAAAAATCATTTTAAAACTATATTTACTCATAAACTTTATCTGGGGAATTTTTCTAATAAAGAAAATTTAGAAAAGGCGGGCGATTAAATAAAATAAACCCTAGAAAATTAGAAAATTTTCGGGTTCTCACACTAATACTTTTCGGGGCGTCACAAACTCCCATCCTTAAAAGAATGTCGTCCTCGACATTCCATCTTGTACCAATCAAGTCGAGATATCCCGCAAGAATCACTAATATTGCAAACCAAACCCACAGTCCGGCATCCTAAACTTCAAGCTTAGGATACACTACAGAGATCTGAACCCTAAACTCTGATACCAACTGTGACGACCCCACCTCCCCCTAAGGCGAACCAGAGGGTTCGGCGGGCCGCCTGCCCAACTCTCGCCGGGACTCAGTCGTTCATTAAAGTTCTCAAATAAATTACAATATAAATCTCAAATATTACATCCAAGTCTCCAATAATTACGTGTCACAAATGCAGCGGAAACAATTCCCAAGCGGAAATAATTCCAAATCCAAACTGTACAGAATATAACAATTCCAACTAAGCCATCCAGTCACGTGAATAAGCACTACAAGCCTTCCTTCGCCACGAGCCCTGTGGAGGGGAATAAAATATTTTTGGGGTGAGTTAGAACTCAGCGAGTAACCAGTAAAATCAGTAATCAAATCGGTTTAACAATAGTTCATTTCAATGATGTCATAAATCAAATATGTCATAAATCAAATGATAAATCCAGAAAAAATTACGACATTTACAAAACATTAAATATGGAGTATCAAGAATTCAAGAAACATTTACAATGGAAAGCGATAGTAACATTCATTAAAAGGATACGGGTGGCTCCAAGCCAATTCTTTTGTCGAGTTTGATCACTGGTTGACCCTTAAGATCCTGAGCTACACAGCTCACTTCTCTTGCCCAAGTCACGAGCAATAAATGCTCTAAAATATTTTTCAAGCAATAAATGCTCTGGTTCAAGCAATAAATGCTCTCAAGCAATAAATGCTCTGCAAATATTCACAAGCCATGAATGCTCTATAACAAATCATAAAAATCATATTTCACAGGTATTAATAGCAACTAATGGGGTTTAGATCGAGTGCGATAAAATACACCCTCGCCTAAGTGCCCATTCATAGTAAACTCATTTTTGTATTGAGTTACACAGAAATCCTGATCAGTCACATACAAGCACGCATGATATGCAAGAAAACGGTTCAAAAGTAACTTTGGAAACAGGTCAAAAGTAAATAAGAGTAAATAAAAACAGTTCAAAAGTAAAAACAGTTCAAAAGTAAATAATGCAGGAAACGGTTCATAATTAACTTTAGAAATAGTTTGAAGTCACTCACTTCCATGGCTCAGAAATCATCCATCATATATCATTGCCTTGCTCAAATCCAAGTCTTAGATCACAAACCCTATGCAAACAGGTCCCTTCAAAGTTCGGACAGCACTTCCCTTGAATTTACTAACTTTTCCAGCCATCATGGCTTCATTATTTTCTCATTCCAATCCCAAAGGTACACACACAACAACAAGTTCATCCAATAGCCATTCAGCAAACTCCACGTAGTACTAGTACAAGTCAAGCTAGGGAAAAGTCCGGAAATGAAAGTTAAGCTCAAAATCAGAAAAACTGTTTTGACGTCATTTTGCGATAATGGTACCAAACGCACTACGATGGTCGGATGAAGGTGAAAGACCCACCGTTTCGAAACTAAGAGATAGGGCTACAATATTACAGAAGGTCACTCAACCCAGTTTCGAGTGTAACCAGGTCAAAAATGCAAGATACTACACCAGAATCACAAAAATAGGTTCACAAAACGCATTCTAGCGGAAACATCATAAATCAGGGTCTCCAAGTCCAAATCCAAAAATTCCAAAACCAGCTGAAAGCTAAGAAAAAGGGCTAAATTTCATCAGAAGGCCTCAATAACCAATTCGGAATCAATTCCAGCCAAAACAACCAATTACAGGCGCAAGTCTTACATTCGGATAAAACCAGAACAGCAATAGTAATTTCGACTTTTCTCATTCTACATTACTCCGATTGACCTGAAATTTTGTAGGCACCTCTAAAATATCATTCCCTACAACTTTAATGTTTTAAGCCAAGGCCAATTCGGCCTCTATATATGAGATATAAATTCAGGCAGAATGTAATCATCATGAACCCTAACTTGTCAATTTTTCTTCCAAACAGAAATTGGTTGCAATTACTCACTCATACTTTTCGGGGCGTCACAAACTCCCATCCTTAAAAGAATGTCGTCCTCGACATTCCATCTTGTACCAATCAAGTCGAGATATCCCGCAAGAATCACTAATATTGCAAACCAAACCCACAGTCCGGCATCCTAAACTTCAAGCCTAGGATACACTACAGAGATCTGAAACCTAAGCTCTGATACCAACAGTGACGACCCCAGCTCCCCCTAAGGCGAACCAGAGGGTTCGGCGGGCCGCCTGCCCAACTCTCGCCGGGACTCAGTCGTTCACTAAAGTCCTCAAATAAATTACAATATAAATCTGAAATATTACATCCAAGTCTCCAATAATTACGTGTCACAAATGCAGCGGAAACAATTCCCAAGCGGAAATAATTCCAAATCCAAACTGTACAGAATATAACAATTCCAACTAAGCCATCCAGTCACGTGAATAAGCACTACAAGCCTTCCTTCGCCACGAGCCCTGTGGAGGGGAATAAAATATTTTTGGGGTGAGTTAGAAGCTCAGCGAGTAACCAGTAAATCAGTAATCAAATCGGTTTAACAATAGTTCATTTCAATGATGTCATAAATCAAATATGTCATAAATCAAATGATAAATCCAGAAAAAATTACGACATTTACAAAACATTAAATATGGAGTATCAAGAATTCAAGAAACATTTACAATGGAAAGCGATAGTAACATTCATTAAAAGGATACGGGTGGCTCCCAAGCCAATTCTTTTGTCGAGTTTGATCACTGGTTGACACTTAAGATCCTGAGCTACACAGCTCACTTCTCTTGCCCAAGTCACGAGCAATAAATGCTCTAAAATATTTTTCAAGCAATAAATGCTCTGGTTCAAGCAATAAATGCTCTCAAGCAATAAATGCTCTGCAAATATTCACAAGCCATGAATGCTCTATAACAAATCATAAAAATCATATTTCACAGGTATTAATAGCAACTAATGGGGTTTAGATCGAGTGCGATAAAATACACCCTCGCCTAAGTGCCCATTCATAGTAAACTCATTTTTGTATTGAGTTACACAGAAATCCTGATCAGTCACATACAAGCACGCATGATATGCAAGAAAACGGTTCAAAAGTAACTTTGGAAACAGGTCAAAAGTAAATAAGACAAGAAAACAGTTCAAAAGTAAATAATGCAGGAAACGGTTCATAATTAACTTTAGAAATAGTTTGAAGTCACTCACTTCCATGGCTCAGAAATCATCCATCATATATCATTGCCTTGCTCAAATCCAAGTCTTAGATCACAAACCCTATGCAAACAGGTCCCTTCAAAGTTCGGACAGCACTTCCCTTGAATTTACTAACTTTTCCAGCCATCATGGCTTCATTATTTTCTCATTCCAATCCCAAAGGTACACACACAACAACAAGTTCATCCAATAGCCATTCAGCAAGCTCCACGTAGTACTAGTACAAGTCAAGCTAGGGAAAAGTCCGGAAATGAAAGTTAAGCTCAAAATCAGAAAAACTGTTTTGACGTCATTTTGCGGTAATGGTACCAAACGCACTACGATGGTCGGATGAAGGTGAAAGACCCACCGTTTCGAAACTAAGAGATAGGGCTACAATATTACAGAAGGTCACTCAACCCAGTTTCGAGTGTAACCAGGTCAAAAATGCAAGATACTACACCAGAATCACAAAAATAGGTTCACAAAACGCATTCTAGCGGAAACATCATAAATCAGGGTCTCCAAGTCCAAATCCAAAAATTCCAAAACCAGCTGAAAGCTAAGAAACAGGGCTAAATTTCATCAGAAGGCCTCAACAACCAATTCGGAATCAATTCCAGCCAAAACAACCAATTACAGGCGCAAGTCTTACATTCGGATAAAACCAGAACAGCAATAGTAATTTCGACTTTTCTCATTCTACATTACTCCGATTGACCTGAAATTTTGTAGGCACCTCTAAAATGTCATTCCCTACAACTTTAATGTTTTAAGCCAAGGCCAATTCGGCCTCTATATATGAGATATAAATTCGGGCAGAATGTAATCATCATGAACCCTAACTTGTCAATTTTTCTTCCAAACAGAAATTGGTTGCAATTACTCACTTTTTCCACCTCATAGAGTTCTCAAGCATCATTTCCAATCATCATACATGACCACATAATCATACTCATATTAAAACAGAAAAATCTCCAAAAATTATAAAACTTCACCAATTCAACCAAAACCAATAAATAATCCATAAAGTTGCACCTTATACCACCACTAATCATCAATTAAGCATCACTAGAGGGAGGAGAGTGGTTCTTCACAACTCAGCTTAGCCATACAAGAGATAGAGCAACAAATCACCTTAGCTTTCCAAACAACTCCACAATACACCTCAAGACCACTTAGCAAAGAGATTTTATGGAATGATTTGGAGTTTTATTGGTTGGATTTGAAGATTGGGCAAGAAATAGAAGGAAGAAATTGAGCGCTTTTCTTTCTTTCTTGAGCAAGAACATTCGGCCAAGAAGCTTGCAAAATGAAGTGATTTTTGGGCCAATTTGAATTAAATGGTAAAGTTATGAATAAACAACTCCACAATACACCTCAAGACCACTTAGCAAAGAGATTTTATGGAATGATTTGGAGTTTTATTGGTTGGATTTGAAGATTGGGCAAGAAATAAAAGGAAGAAATTGAGCGCTTTTCTTTCTTTCTTGAGCAAGAACATTCGGCCAAGAAGCTTGCAAAATGAAGTGATTTTTGGGCCAATTTGAATTAAATGGTAAAGTTATGAATAGTAGTCAAACTCAAGACTTAATCTTATGGTGACACTTGTCACCTTTTGGTTCAAAACTTATCTTTTTGTCTCTCCAATACAAATATCTTAACACCTTGTAAAATAATATCACTTAATACAAAATTCCAACAAGTTGTCAAAAATATAATGCATTTACTGCACT
>NW_020863338.1:0-27591 GCF_003713205.1 Coffea eugenioides | reverse complement strand
AGATAGACTCGATGCTAATGGCGGTAGGATGAAAACACGCACGTTAGTGAGATAGACTCGATGCTAACGGCGGTTGAAGTAAAACACGCACATTAGTGAGATAGACTCAATGCTAACGGCGGTTGAAAGAAACACGCGTTAGTGAGATAAACTCGATGCTAACGGCGGTTGGAGTAAAAACGCACACGTTAGTGAGATAGACTCAATGCTAACGGCGGTTGAGAAAACGCACGCGTTAGTGAGATAAACTCGATGCTAACGGTGGTAAAAAAAACGCACACGTTAGTGAGATAGACTCGATGCTAACGGTGGTTAAAGTTAGTGAATTAAAAGTGGTTGTCAAGAAAGGAGGTAGAAGGGTGTGCGGCGGACGTTGAGACTCGCCAACAAGAAATGAAAATTGGATTTTTCAAGAAATAAGAAATTGGATTTGATTTTTGACTTTTGAATTTTTTTCTTTGAATTTTTCTGATTTTTCGAGAGAATCTTTTTTTTCAAAATAATTTGCCCCAAGTGTAGGGCCCTTTTCCCTTCTTTCTTCTCTTTCTTCGGCATCGGCCTTCCACATCACCATATGTTCTTTCGTCGATGTCAAATATGAATACCTGCACAGGGGGCTTACATGCACTCAAATTTTCATGAAAAGGGCAGCGTGATTGATTTGAAAAATACATTATTTGATTCTTGGACGAAATCCTCAATTGGACTACACAAATATTTGCCCCTGTGTGGGCTTGCTTTCACAAAATCTTATAAACAAAATTTTGCCCCAGTATGGGCCATTTAATTGCAAAAACTGTTTGGATGACTCTCCAATTATTTGAACAAAGTAAGCAATTGCTTTTCCTAACATATCATGTGAAGAAAATTGAATGTCTTGCTTAAACTCATATAGCACATTTCATGATGAATTTCTCAAAATAATGCCAAATTAAGAAAGATTTCTTCCCCACTTTAGCATCAATGCTTTGGGTGATAGGTCACTATTTCTGGTTGGTTCATCTTTCAGGACCAATCAAGTGACTTTATTTTTTGAAATGGCTAAGGAAATGGGAGGTCAAAATTTGTCTCATTTTTGTGCCCCAATTGTATGTAATCCATTCAATGTCACATCTTAGTGAAAGCAAAGAGTTTGTCACCCTTATTTCTTGAGAAAACTTAGTCAACATATAAGCTTTTTAGGCTTGTAACGTGTGGACAGAAATGATGGCTAATCATGTGGGAACAGGCTATAGCCTTAAGATCACAAATGATTGATGGATTTCTTATGAGCACAATACTCACTTTGGATTGTCATGAAGGAATAAGTCAACGATGGACTTTATTAGCTTGTAATGTAACTTGAAAACGATAGTTAAAGAATAAGACTTTCAGGGATATTGCACCGAAGATCGCATTTTTCCAAAATTGCCCCTATTTTGAACTCAAAGATCTTGGCCTTTGTTTGCATTTTTTCATCATTCACCAAGGACTCCAGCGTCGAATGTTTCTGCATTTTCTTGCATTTACCTTTCTTGCTTTGCTTTTTGCCTCTTTTTCTTTCCCTCAACTTGGTGGGTTTTCACATGGTGAGTAGCGTCAACCCCATACCCAAGCAATTCAGAAATATAGCTGAAATGTTCCGGCATCAGAAATTTTCTTGACAGGGCCATTGCAAAGAACAGAAGTCAGGACTTTCGGTTTTTGTAATGGGGTCAGGTGGGGTGCTTAAAAAAGTTAAGGCTTGAAGGCAGATTTCAAAAGCGGTTTGAAAAATCTGAGATCGCATTGTTGTGTCAACCCTATTTTAGGGTTAAATCAGAATTTGCCCCAGTTTATGCTCAATTGAGGCTTTTCTCTTTCATTTTCTTTTTTCTTTTGATTTTTCGGCCTTCTGCCATTTTTGAAATTTTCACAAAATTTGCCCCAGTTTATTTTTGAACTGAGGTTCTCTTTTCCCTCTTGCTTTTGATTTTGTGGCTTTTCACTTTTTTACTTCTTGAAACTTTTTCCTTTTCAACTCAAACTTGCCCCAGTGTGGGGTTTGCGATTCTCAGGGGTTACCAAATGAAGTATTTTATTCTGATGGCTCAAAAGGGATAACTAGGGATAGAATGTTTGATTGGAAAAAGAAGATGGCCTGACTTGCATTCTGTTCCTTACAATAACTCTGAGAGGAAACTTTCATTAATGCGAAATTTCTTGCATGTATCTGAATTAATTGACTGAGGAAGACTCTCCATAAGTGGTTCGTCGGACAAAACCCTTCCTTTTTCCCTTTTCTCAAAATTGAAGCCCAGATAGACTCAAATTTCTTCAACTTGTGATTCCCTCTTTATTCTAGCATTTTTGCTTTTCCCTTTTCTTTTTTTCTTTTTCAAAATTTCCCAATCTCCTTCCCCAATGTGGGGTGCGATCATATGTGCACTTGAAAAGAACCTACAAATTTTTGGCTCAAACGGGGACACAAGGGATAAATGGTGTTTAGATTGAAGAAATGATGGCCAAAGCATCATTCTTACACTTCATGACAACCAAAGTAACGAAATGGTTATTGAAAATCCATTCCCTTTTTGATATTTGAAAATTTTCCAATATAGGGTAGTGATCATTAGGGCTCTTATTTGAAACGAAATTATTCTTCCAAAGGCTCAAATGGGAGAGCAAATGATAAAATGTGTATAGGTAGAGCAAAGAATGCTCGAAGTATCATTCCAAATTTTCAAAACAAACAAGAATAATGCACATTTTTGCTTTCACTTAGATGTGAATTGAATCTGGTTAAACCAATGGGCATTTTTTCTAAGCAAAGTTCGCTCCAATTTGCATTTTATCAATCAATGTGACTGATTTTATTTCGGGGTTAAATGAAGTGGGCAAAAATATGAATTGTACAGTGAAAGAGAAAAGGTATCTCATTGGGTTTCTTGAGTGACCTCTTTCAATCTTGAGCACTCTTATTGTGTAGCTCAGATCACCAATTTAGTGTACACAAGGATTTTAGAAAGCATACACTTGCGAATTTTCAGGCTGGAGGTTGAAAACAAATCCCAATTTAGTCTTATTTCTTAAAATTCATCATGAAATCTCCAATGAGCTCAATAAAGAATGAAATGTACATATACACAAGACAATAATTGTCCAAAAATTTTATTGCTGAAAAAGTTTGAAACAAAAATTCCTGTTCAATTACGATACAAATGAGAAGAGAGAAACTTGTAAAGAGCTTCACATATACACTTCTTGTCTCCTTTTCTTTTGGAACAAAATGTATTAACAAATCAAATATACAAAATTTTCTTTTGGAAATAATTACAAAAAATCTTTCAGATGCTTTAGCGTAGAGCTTCCAGATAAATCATTTATGTTTTCATTGTAGGATCTGCCCAAAAATCATACAATACTTGCAATTTTGACACTTTATTAGATCCAAATTATCATCAGATATAGAAAAATATTTTCACCTTATTGAAGCATTTTTTTTTTATGAATGCAGGGGAGGGGGAAAACAAAAGAAAAAATACCCCGAGTTAGTAAACAAAAATATAAAATCGATATGCATGTCTTATGGGGGAACCCCTTTTTGTGCCAAGGGTAGGCCTAGCATGAAAATGCAATCCTCCAGAGCAGGCACTATACAATACCTGATGGATCCGATCAGCTTATGGAGTGAAAAAATAATTTGAAAAATTTGGTCCATTGGAATGAGAAGAGACGTTTGTCAAAATGAGGACCTCGTCCGAAGGATTTGATCATTTTTATCGATACAAGAACTTGCAAAAATGCACGGGTTTGACCTTGACGAATTTCCTATCGAAGAAATTGGAATTCGTTTTGACAACTTTTTTCCTCAGTGAAGCACAGGTCAAAACTCCAACTGATCAAATGACTGGATGCAATGGATGTTTTTCTCAAAATCGACTAGGTTTTCCATTTTGAAATTCGACATTGAAATCCTAATTGGTCAAATGAAATTGACAATTTATTAAAAATCGACCGGATTACCCTAAAAAGGGAAACAGGTCAAATGAATTGAATGAAATTTAATTTATCCAAAATTAATCAGATCACCCTAAAAAGGGTAAATTGATCAACTAGATTGAACGAAACTTGATTTATTCAAAATCGGCTCGGTTGCCCTAAAAATGGGTAAATTGGTCAAATGAATGAAATTGAATTAGGGATTTATTCAAAAATCAGCCGAATGACCCTAAAAAGGGTAAATTGGTCAAAAGACCCTAAAAAGGGTAATTTGGTCAATTAAATTGATAATTTATTCAAAAGCGACCGAATGACCCTAAAAAGGGTAAATTGGTCAAAGGACCCTAAAAAGGGTAAATTGGTCAATTGAATTGACGATTTATTCAAAATCGACCGAATGACCCTAAAAAGGGTAAATTGGTCAAATGAATTGATGATTTGTTGAATGAATTGGCAAAATGGATTGGTTGAATCATCCGACCATTGGTTATTTCAAAATTATTGAAGTGCACTAGCCTATGACCTTCTAAAAAATCAAATTTTGGCCTCAATTTATTTATCGTCTCAATAGGAGGAATCATTTGTGAATTTCTTCAAATTAATGTCCTTCACGCACGGGATTTTTACCAATTTTTGATAAAATGGCCAAAAAGTGATTTTTAAACGCTCATATTCCAAAGATCACTCTATGAAAATAATCGGATCCTACCTTACCTTGTGCACTACCCCTTTGGATGGTATAAAATGTAAACGTGCAAGTCTCACTGGATTAAATATCCGAGACACAAGGTGGCTTATTCCTAAACACGGGATTCCCTATGTGGCATTCCCTTTCTAGGGTTTATGCGTGATGCCAGTTTATTAAAGCGATATAAATATGTGACAAATATGGCCTAAAGGATATAAATAATGCAACGGGGGAAAAGGTCTAAACATGAAATGTATTTACTGAAAGGTAAGTGCAAAGACTGAAATTTAGACATGTGAGCTATCTAGTGGATGAGTCACTAAAAGAGTGCCAAAGAGGCCCCTTATTGCTATGGCACATGAATGCAGGCCAAGAAAACAAAAAAAATGGTTAGTGCAGTTGATAGTACACATAACACATTGTAACAACAAGATAAAGCAATCAAAGCAATAAAAAGGAAAAAAAGGTTGGACCCCTCCCCTCGTGAATAGTGTCCCTAGCTTAGGATAAGGCCGACTCTACCCTAGGCAAGCTATCATGGATGCATGAGGTTGGGGTTCACTAATGCATCTAGACTCGATGAGCTCAGGTCCCCGAGCCTTCAGACTTAGAAACCAAGGGTCACCAATCCCAAGGTTCTTTGTCGGTGGCTCGAGCGATTCCCCAAACACCGCTACGCACACATCGTGTCACGGCTACGTGTTTGAGTGAATCTATCAAAACCTCAATCTTCGACCAAAAGCTAAAGGCTATCAACCAATAGCTTTAAGTGGAAGATTGAGTGACCCATTGGAACATGCTACACACACATCGTGTCGTGATCACATGCCCAAGTGAGTCACCTAATCCTAATAGGGTGGAGTGGCGTGACAAGCCACTAAAGAAAAATAAAAGGGATAAAAGAAGTAAAGCGTATGCTCGTATGCTAGTGCTCGTTTGGAGGGGAAGGGTCAAGAACCAACGCGAGGCTCTAGGGCGACCCATACCTCCCAAAATGCAATGCAAGCGCGAGATAACAAGTAAACATTCATTCAATCAACCAATCACACATACGTGAGTGAGGGAATAGTTGGATACGCGCGCGAGGCAAAAAGGCCCTAAAAATGGAAAATGCAAGCCTAATATCCAAATGCAATGCATAAAAAGGGTAGAAAAAGGAAACGAATGGCTAAGTCAAATGCTTGGACCCACTTAGGAAGTCCCCAGTGGAGTCGCCAACTGTCGCGCCCCACTTTTTGAAATGTGTGTGTGTGTTGTGGTGTGGTGGTGTGAGTGTGTAATATACATGTGAACGTGTGCGGAATGAAAAGTAAAAGGCCATGGGACTTAGAATGCGACGATTTGGCCAAGTGAAGTTCAAAAGGGTTTTTTGTAACAAAAATGGAGTCGCCACTTGGTATAGAGTCAGGGTGTACCAAGGCACCCAAAAATGATTTTTGTTTTTGAATAAAAAAGTAAATAAACCCTTTTTGAGAACTTTTGGGTCTGCGTAACCAAAAGAGGGATCGGGGGTCACATTTGACGAAGGGGAAGGCAAGGATAAAAATCCAAGGCACCCCTTCGACCTAGCCAAGGCTAGTTGCGTGACTTAAACCAATTTTCCTAATTTTTCTACCCAATGTATGTTCGCACGTTGGATATGACTATATGAATGCAAAACGGAAAGGAAAATGCAATCCTAAATTCTACGATGTCTCTCGTGAGGCTTTTGGTCCCAAACCACATGAATTGTGGCGGCCAACAAAGGAAAACCCCCATAGAGGTCGATTAATGCAAATGAGACTCAAATGTGCAAGTGTGGAAGTGTATGAAAGAAATTAAAAATCCAAGTGTTTGTGTGCAAGTGTATGAAAAGGTGCACGTGTGCAATTGTATGAAAATTCCAAGTGTTCGTGTGCAAGTGTATGAAATATAGTGATAAGTGCATATAGGTGTAATTAAATGCAATTTTGTGAAGTAGAAATCAAAATGAACAATAAGGAAAGGAAAATGTGAATTGAAAAGAATGAGTGAGTGATAAATGAGAATGAATGAACCTAAGGGAATGCATCAGGTCGGGTATGGGAATGACTCCTAACTTGTCGACTTCGATTTTCCCTTTGATTAGAAGGCAAAACTAGCGTGCTAAGGCTATCGAGTAGCCACACTCGCTCGTTTCCCTTATCAGAAGGGGACCCTCAAGCAAATGGACCCTACAACTATCATGATATGCAAAAATCCTAAAATGAAGGGAAAGGGGGTTCGAGGAGCATGCCAAGTGATAGAACTAAGGAAAAATGCATGATATGTAGTGAACAGGCAAATAATGCATTAATGAAAAATAAAGGAAAAATCCTATTGGGTCTAGCGTTGGACTAGCCCTTTATATGAATTCCGACTAGTGTGGTGACGTACATTCATCCATCACATTCATTCATGGTTATGGAAAGCGAGTAGACATGCCAAACACTTGTAAACACATAGCACATAGCATTTAGCATGCTCAACTAGATGCAAGAACCTAATAAAGCAGTTAAACATGTAGCAACAAAAACAAGCAACCAAGGGGAAGGGGAAATGGACCAGATGCTCTCCGAGCCCTATCTATTACAAGCCAAGAGGTGTACACATACCCCATAATGAATAACAAAAGCAACCAAGGGGAAGGGGAAATGGACCAAATGCTCTCCGAGCCCTATCTATTACAAGCCAAGAGGTGTACACATACCCCATAAAAACTTAAATAAAAGTAAAAGTAAGTAAACGCATGCAAGGAGGTAAGGAAAGCGAAGTAGACAGGCATATTCACATAACACGTAGGAGCACATAGGGTCAAATGAAGTGCAAGTGAGGGATAGAGTGTACCTCCCTTGAAATTGGGGCCCAATGAAATGAAATCACTTATTTATCCTCCAAAATAAAAGAAATGGTCAAGGTACCAATTTATTTGGAAAAATTAAAGAAAATAGGCAAACACAAGCTCACTTGGTCATAATGCCCCTAAAGTCGTGACTTAAGCGCAATTGAAACAAAGCATGGTAGTTAATTGAAACAAAACAAGCCATGAAGTTGTAGAGTTAAAACTTCCAAGGACCAGATTGAGGAAATTATTCAATTGGTTGGGTCCTAGTGAAATAAAAGGGAACTCGGGGGGTCAAAGTGCAAATTCAGAAATTTATTTCATGCATGCAACGTGAACTAAAAGCCTTCATTACTTCTGCAATTCTGGTTTCCTTTCCTACATGATGTGCCGTGCTTCATTTGTCAACGAAATGCATCACCAAAACAACTTTGAACCGAAATGAACCTCAAGATGCAACTCTAATCATTACCAAACTTAATGCCACACTTTTAATGCAGCAGAGCTGAGTTGATGACTGTCAAAGATCAAGAAAAACAGCAAAAAAGAATGCCGCCAGAATTTCTGCAAAGCTAGGAAGCTTGCTGCAATTTACGTTTCCAAATGCAGCTTTGCAACATTCCATTTCCAACCGAGAACAGCAGGCATCAACAAACATCAAGCTATCATAAAATCCAAGCCTCCCAACTCAAACACTAGCTCTTAACCCATGTAGTTAAACAAAAATGACTGGATAGAAATGCAGCAAAAGATAGGATGGCACTAGCAGCAATTTTCCAGCCACGGCTTTCTTACCATTTTTCATCATGCAGACCAGGTTTTTGATTCAAATGCACAGCTTTGATTTCAAAATCACAATCTTAAACTGAGTAACAAAACTACATGATGATTACAATCCAAATGACCAGAAAAGATCATACAAAAATTCTGAGAGAGAAAACAAAACTGGTTCAACAAAGATGGTTGCAAATTTCAGCAAAGCATTCGAACATGATTCAGACACTTCAGTCCCCAAACATGCATACCCAACACCAAATCATTCCATTCCTTCCCCCAACACTAGATTAGGACAACAACTGAAATGTAAAGACTCAACTAACAACTAAAGAGAAGGCAACACGACAGAGAAATGGAAAAGAAATTCAGCAACCTTTCTTGCTGCGTTTTAGCAAGAGCGACTTTAAAATAATCTTGGCAACCTCAGCAACATCATACCATGAATTTCCAACAAACTTTCAGATTCAAGATACATCAGAAATGATACATATTCATGTTAAAATCCGACCCAAGCAAACCAGAAACAATCGCAAACATTTCTGCATTTCCTAGTTGGATCATTGCCGCGGCTTTATCATTTCAGCTAGGATGCCTAACTTGAATGTTTTACTACTGAAAATTAACATCCAACTACACAAATAACAAGGTGATCAAGCTACTGCAATTTCATCATCCGAAAGCAAGAGAAAGGCTGCGGCAAATGAGCCGACAACCTTCATTGCAGCAGACTCCCTTTCGTGCGCAAAAACAGTCAAACCTCATTTAAATTTAGCCAGCAAAAAAATCCTCAAGCTATCTTCAAACTTTGCAAACGTAAGAAATTGAAATTTCAGCATGAGCATCCGAATAGGAAACACATACAAACTGGAAACTTTAACAACCATCCGACATGACTTCAAACGCAGAATCGAACGAATCAGCCAAGGAAATGTTATTTTTCTTTTCAAAGTTAACATCTTTACCACTAAACTACAACTTGAGGATGAAATTAACAACAACAAACAGATTTGGAAACCTATCGAACTTGTCATGCAAAAATAATCAACAAAAGGCAGCAACTTTAAGCTATGAAGATAAAGAAAAGGGTTACCGCAAAGCTTTCACCGTAGATTCTGTTTCGGCAAAGGTTGGCAGCGGGTATGGAAAAAAAACTCCAGCAGCTCCTCTCCTTCTTTTTGGCTTGACCCGAAGCTCTCCTCACTTCCCTCTTTCAGTTTTTCTTTTAGCCTGTCGATGCTCTCCCAAAACCTCCTGTTTTTTCTTCTTTTCCAGATTTCCCCGCGTCACCCTTAGCTCTCTCCTCTCAAAACCCTTCTCCCGTAGCTCTTTCCCAGAAAACTCTCTAGGCTTTTTCTCCGTGGGTTTCCTTTGCTTCTCTTTTTCTCTCCCCTTTTGCGGCTGTCTTTTTTCTTTAGCTTTTATATCCCCGTTCAACCCTAAGAACCTCTGTCCTTTTTCTGTATTTTGCAGCTTCAGGAGCCGTCCCAGATTTCTTTGCAAACGGCGCAAGTCCGCAGCTTTCATGCTGCGGCAACAATTTTCCTTTTTTTTTCCTTCCTTTTTTTTCAGCTAATTAAAACAGAAATTAATAACAATAAAAATGAAATAAATGATAATAACAAAAATTTATAATAACAAAAATTGATATTGAACAGCAAATTACAACTTCCATTTTTCATCCATTTTCTTTTTTCCTTTTTTTTCCTAAATGAACCAAACAAAAACAAAATTTAAATTAATTAGAAATGACTAAAATAGATAAATAAAAACAAAAATGCTATTTTTATTTTTTCTTTTCCCTCTTTTTCCATGATTTTTCCTTTTTTCCATTTTTCATGATTTTCTACGCTAAAACCTTCAAACACAAAAACTAAAAAACTAAAAAGTAAATAAAACTAAAAATAAAATAAAATAACATCTAAAGGGGCAAAACAAAAAATGCAAACCATTTAAAACAAAAATCATGAGATAAACAAAAATCAATAGACAAGACTTATAACTAAAACGAAGCATATAAATCAATTCAAAATTTGGTGTCTACACGACCTTAATAAATATGAAATTTTCAATGATTAGTGATTAAATGCTACTTGCGCATGAATGTAAGCCTTTTGGGCTGAACTGGCCATTGCCCCTTGTTACCGGTCGTTTCGAGCCAGAAGCGGACTCGGTCGAGCGACTAGGAACTTGGGTGAACGTTTCGGTATACTCGAGTATTACCTTGTAGGTTGGTGGAGCCTGGCCAAAAGCCAGGGACGGGGTAAATGAATGCACGAATGAAACCAAAAATGAAATGAAATGACAGGAGAACGAATGTATCCTTTGCACGAATGTTACCATCGCTTTCCATTGTACATGTTTCTTGAATTATTGATACCCCATATTTAATGTTTTGTAAACGTTGTAATTGTTTCTAGACTTATCCTTTGATTTACGACATCACTGAAATGAACCATTGTTAAACAGATTTGATTACTGATTTTACTGGTTACTCGCTGAGCTTCTAGCTCACCCCAAAACTATTTTATTCCCCTCCACAGGGCTCAAGGCGAAGGAAGGGTAGTGTTTATTCATGGATTATCTCATGTATGGATTGAACTTGGATTTCCTTTTGTGTAATCAGTCATATTGGGGATTGTATTGAACGTTTAGAACGTTTAGAATTGATTGGATGTGTAATAGACTAGTTTTGGACTTCCTCCTGTATACTAATTGTGATCAAGGATCAGAGTGGCGCTGCGGAAGCGTGGACGCTTCGCTTTTGATATGTAAAGTTTGGGAACCTTTGATGTATATTTGAGATTTTATCTTGAAATTCAATTGAGGACTGTAGTGACTGACTGAGTCCCGGCGAGAGCTGGGCAGGCGGCCCGTTGACCCCTCTGGTTCGCCTTAGGGGAAAATGGGGTCGTGACAATTGGTATCAGAACTTAGGCTTCAGATCTCTGTAGTGTATCCTAGGCTTGAAGTTTAGGATGCCGGACTGTGGGTTTGATTTGACTCTTAGTGTCTGCTTGGGATGCTTGAGAGATTCTTGTGGGATGTCTCGACTTGATTGGTACAAGATGGAATGTCGAGGACGACATTCTTTTAAGGAGGGGAGATTGTGACGCCCCGAAAAAAAATGAGTTTGAGAACCCGGAAATTTTCTAATTTTCTAGGGTTTTATTTATTTAATGGCTTGTTTTCTGCGTTTTCTTTAGTAGGGAAATTTTCTAGATATTTTTAATGAGCAGATATAGTTTTTGGATGATTTTTCTAGTATCGGTTAGTTTTTGAGAAATTAAAAACGTATTTTGAACGTGGGACCCACGAGTGCGAAAAGTTCGGAAAAATTTGACCAATTAGGTTAAGTTCCGGATACTGGGTGAAACTTATCGGGTGTTAAGAGATAAGTAGAGGATGAGATGTGATTGATGTGAGAGGAAACAAAAGGATAAAAATGCATTTAATGAAGTGCCAAGTGTCATTTTCTCATTGGTTGGACTTTTTGACTTTTTACCCTTAAGTTAAATATCTCAAAAATTGACTAAACATCACCATTTCTTTCTCCATGTTGGCCGACTCTCTCAAGCTCAAGAAGGAAGGAAATTTCTTCAATTTTCAAGCTTCCATTTAGCTCAATCTTCCAAACCAATTGCATCAACTAGTTTCTACTCCATAAAATTCTTCCATTAGGTGCTAGTAAGTTGTTTGGTGAAGTTTTTTGGAGAAGCTAAGGTGGTCTACAACTTCCTCTCTCTTGTTTACTTGGTAAGTGGTGATTACACTTCCTCTTACACCTAATGATGTTTAATTTGTGCCTAATGGTGGCTATAGTGTTGAAAATTGTGGTTTATTTCTTGGTTTGGAATGAATTGGTGAAGTTTTTATTTTATTGAGAAATTTTCTGGTTTAATGTGATTTTGATGTTGTGGTTATTTATGATGGTTGGTAATGTGGGGTAATGGCTCTAGTAGGTGCAAATGATTGATAATTACAACCAATTTTGGGTTTGGATTGAAATGTGGAAAGTTAGGGTTTCATAACCCCCTTTTCTGTCCGGTTTTGGATCATATGGTTAGAGGCCGAATTGGCCTTTTCTTAAAACATGAAAGTTGCAGGTATTGATGTGTTTGAGGTGCCTGTAAAATTTCAGGTCGTTTGGAGTAGTGTAGAGTGAGATATGTCGATTTTACTGTTGCTGTTCTGGGTGATCAGAATGTGCGAACTGCGCTTGTAATCATCTGTTTTGACTGGAATTGCTTTGGATTTGGATGTTGAGGTCTTCTGATGAAATGTAGCTTGATGTCCTAGCTACCATATGCCTTTGGAATTTCAGCATTTGGACCTGTATGGACTGAGTTGTACTTATTACAGCATAGTGTAATTTGTAAACCTGCAATTACGGTTCTGGTTTGGTATTCTGCATATTTGACCTAGTTGTGCTAGGATTTGGACTGAGTGGCCTTCTACATTGTTGTAGCCCTATCTCTTAGCTTCGAAAAGGTGGGTCTTGCACCTTCATCCGACCATCGTAGTGCTTTTGGTACCATTACCGCAAAATGACGTCAAAACTGTTTTTCTGGTTTTGAGCTTAACTTTCATTTCCAAACTTTTCCCTAGCTGGACTTGTACTAGTACTACTTGGAGCTTGCTGAATGGCTATTGGATGAACTTGTTGTTGTGTGTGTACCTTTGGGACTGGCTAAGGAAATAATGAAGCCATGATGGCTGGAAAAGTTAACAAATTCAGGGGAAGTGCTGTCCGAACTTTGAAGGGATTTGTTTGCATTGAGTTTGTGATCTAAGACTTGGATTTGAGCAAGGCAATGTTATATGATGGATGATTTCTGAGCCATTGAGGTGAGTGACCTCAAACTGTTTCCAAATTTATTTTTGAACCGCTTTCCTGCATTATCTACTTTTGAACTGTTTTCAAAGTTACTTTTGGAACTGTTTTCTTACATATCATGCGTGCTTGCATATTAGTGTCTTGCTATTATTGATTTTGCTTTCAATGATTGTTAAAACCAGTTTTCTAGGCGAGTGTGTACTTTATCGCACTCGACCTTAATAAATACGAAATTTTCAATGATTAGTGATTAAATGCTACTTGCGCATGAATGTAAGCCTTTTGGGCTGAACTGGCCATTGCCCCTTGTTACCGGTCGTTTCGAGCCAGAAGCGGACTCGGTCGAGCGACTAGGAACTTGGGTGAACGTTTCGGTATACTCGTGTATTACCTTGTAGGTTGGTGGAGCCTGGCCAAAAGCCAGGGACGGGGTAAATGAATGCACGAATGAAACCAAAAATGAAATGAAATGACAGGAGAACGAATGTATCCTTTGCACGAATGTTACCATCGCTTTCCATTGTACATGTTTCTTGAATTATTGATACCCCATATTTAATGTTTTGTAAACGTTGTAATTGTTTCTAGACTTATCCTTTGATTTACGACATCACTGAAATGAACCATTGTTAAACAGATTTGATTACTGATTTTACTGGTTACTCGCTGAGCTTCTAGCTCACCCCAAAACTATTTTATTCCCCTCCACAGGGCTCAAGGCGAAGGAAGGGTAGTGTTTATTCATGAATTATCTCATGTATGGATTGAACTTGGATTTCCTTTTGTGTAATCAGTCATATTGGGGATTGTATTGAACGTTTAGAACGTTTAGAATTGATTGGATGTGTAATAGACTAGTTTTGGACTTCCTCCTGTATACTAATTGTGATCAAGGATCAGAGTGGCGCTGCGGAAGCGTGGACGCTTCGCTTTTGATATGTAAAGTTTGGGAACCTTTGATGTATATTTGAGATTTTATCTTGAAATTCAATTGAGGACTGTAGTGACTGACTGAGTCCCGGCGAGAGCTGGGCAGGCGGCCCGTTGACCCCTCTGGTTCGCCTTAGGGGAAAATGGGGTCGTGACAATTGGTATCAGAGCTTAGGCTTCAGATCTCTGTAGTGTATCCTAGGCTTGAAGTTTAGGATGCCGGACTGTGGGTTTGATTTGACTCTTAGTGTCTGCTTGGGATGCTTGAGAGATTCTTGTGGGATGTCTCGACTTGATTGGTACAAGATGGAATGTCGAGGACGACATTCTTTTAATGAGGGGAGATTGTGACGCCCCGAAAAAAAATGAGTTTGAGAACCCGGAAATTTTCTAATTTTCTAGGGTTTTATTTATTTAATGGCTTGTTTTCTGCGTTTTCTTTAGTAGGGAAATTTTCTAGATATTTTTAATGAGCAGATATAGTTTTTGGATGATTTTTCTAGTATCGGTTAGTTTTTGAGAAATTAAAAACGTATTTTGAACGTGGGACCCACGAGTGCGAAAAGTTCGGAAAAATTTGACCAATTAGGTTAAGTTCCGGATACTTGGTGAAACTTATCGGGTGTTAAGAGATAAGTAGAGGATGAGATGTGATTGATGTGAGAGGAAACAAAAGGATAGAAATGCATTTAATGAAGTGCCAAGTGTCACTTTCTCATTGGTTGGACTTTTTGACTTTTTACCCTTAAGTTAAATATCTCAAAAATTGACTAAACATCACCATTTCTTTCTCCATGTTGGCCGACTCTCTCAAGCTCAAGAAGGAAGGAAATTTCTTCAATTTTCAAGCTTCCATTTAGCTCAATCTTCCAAACCAATTGCATCAACTAGTTTTTACTCCATAAAATTCTTCCATTAGGTGCTAGTAAGTTGTTTGGTGAAGTTTTTTTGGAGAAGCTAAGGTGGTCTACAACTTCCTCTCTCTTGTTTACTTGGTAAGTGGTGATTACACTTCCTCTTACACCTAATGATGTTTAATTTGTGCCTAATGGTGGCTATAGTGTTGAAAATTGTGGTTTATTTCTTGGTTTGGAATAAATTGGTGAAGTTTTTATTTTATTGAGGAATTTTCTGGTTTAATGTGATTTTGATGTTGTGGTTATTTATGATGGTTGGTAATGTGGGGTAATGGCTCTAGTAGGTGCAAATGATTGATAATTACAACCAATTTTGGGTTTGGATTGAAATGTGGAAAGTTAGGGTTTCATAACCCCCTTTTCTGTCCGGTTTTGGATCATATGGTTAGAGGCCGAATTGGCCTTTTCTTAAAACATGAAAGTTGCAGGCATTGATGTGTTTGAGGTGCCTGTAAAATTTTCAGGTCGTTCTGGAGTAGTGTTAGAGTGAGATATGGTTCAATTTTACTGTTGCTTTCTGGGTTGATCAGAATGGTGCGAAACTGCCGCTTGTAATCATTCTGTGTTGACTGGAATTGCTTCTGGATTTGGATTTGGGTCTTCTGATGAAATGTAGCTCTGATGTCCTTAGCTACCATATGCCTTTGGAATTTCAGCATTTGGACCTGTATCGACTGAGTTGTACTTATTACAGCATAGTGTAATTTGTAAACCTGCAATTACGGTTCTGGTTTGGTATTCTGCATATTTGACCTAGTTGTGCTAGGATTTGGACTGAGTGGCCTTCTACATTGTTGTAGCCCTATCTCTTAGCTTCGAAAAGGTGGGTCTTGCACCTTCATCCGACCATCGTAGTGCTTTTGGTACCATTACCGCAAAATGACGTCAAAACTGTTTTTCTGGTTTTGAGCTTAACTTTCATTTCCAAACTTTTCCCTAGCTGGACTTGTACTAGTACTACTTGGAGCTTGCTGAATGGCTATTGGATGAACTTGTTGTTGTGTGTGTACCTTTGGGACTGGCTAAGGAAATAATGAAGCCATGATAGCGGGAAAAGTTAACAAAATAAGGGAAAGTGCTGTCCCGAACGTTGAAGGGATTTGTTTGCATTGAGTAATAATGACTTGGATTTGAGCAAGGCAATGTTATATGATGGATGATTTCTGAGCATTGAGGTGAGTGACCTCAAAACTGTTTCCAAATTATTTTTGAACCGCTGTTCCTGCATTATCTACTTTTGAACTGTTTTCAAAGTTACTTTTGAACTGTTGTCTTACATATCATGCGTGCTTGCATATTAGTGAAACCCCCAGATTTGTTAAAACCAGTTTCTAGGCGGTTGTACTTTATCGCACTCGACCTAATAAATATGAAATTTTCAATATATATATCCGTGCGCTAGAATAGCCTTTTGGGCTTTACATCCCCTTGTTACCGGGCGTTTCGAGCCAGAAGCGGATCGGTCGATTGGCTGACTAGGGAACTTGGAGTGAACGTTTCGGTATTATACTCGAGTATACCTGTAGCGTTGGTGGAGCCTGGCAAAAGCCAGGACGGGGTAAATGAATGCACGAAGAAACCAAATAAATATAAAACATGGAGAACGAATGTATCCTTTTGCACTCTAATCTCATCCCCGTGTACATGTCCTGGAATTATGATACCCCATATTAATGTTTGTAAACGGTTGTAATGTTCTAGAACTATCCTTGATTTACGATCACATTGAAATGACCATTGTTAAACAGATTTGATTACTGATTTTACTGGTTACTCGCTGAGCTTCTAGCTCACCCCAAAAATGTTTTATTCCCCTCCACAGGGCTCAAGGCGAAGGAAGGGCTTGTAGTGTTTATTCATGGATTATCTCATGTATGGATTGAACTTGGATTTCCTTTTGTGTAATCAGTCATATTGGGGAT
Source organism: Coffea eugenioides (assembly GCF_003713205.1). Lineage (NCBI taxonomy): Eukaryota > Viridiplantae > Streptophyta > Magnoliopsida > Gentianales > Rubiaceae > Coffea > Coffea eugenioides. The sequence continues at coordinate 10,724 of NW_020863338.1, read as the reverse complement.
TGTATTGAACGTTTAGAACGTTTAGAATTGATTGGATGTGTAATAGACTAGTTTTGGACTTTCTCCTGTATACTAATTGTGATCAAGGATCAGAGTGGCGCTGCGGAAGCGTGGACGCTTCGCTTTTGATATGTAAAGTTTGGGAACCTTTGATGTATATTTGAGATTTTATCTTGAAATTCAATTGAGGACTGTAGTGACTGACTGAGTCCCGGCGAGAGTTGGGCAGGCGGCCCGTTGACCCCTCTGGTTCGCCTTAGGGGAAAATGGGGTCGTGACAATTGGTATCAGAGCTTAGGCTTCAGATCTCTGTAGTGTATCCTAGGCTTGAAGTTTAGGATGCCGGACTGTGGGTTTGATTTGACTCTTAGTGTCTGCTTGGGATGCTTGAGAGATTCTTGTGGGATGTCTCGACTTGATTGGTACAAGATGGAATGTCGAGGACGACATTCTTTTAATGAGGGGAGATTGTGACGCCCCGAAAAAAAATGAGTTTGAGAACCCGGAAATTTTCTAATTTTCTAGGGTTTTATTTATTTAATGGCTTGTTTTCTGCGTTTTCTTTAGTAGGGAAATTTTCTAGATATTTTTAATGAGCAGATATAGTTTTTGGATGATTTTTCTAGTATCGGTTAGTTTTTGAGAAATTAAAAACGTATTTTGAACGTGGGACCCACGAGTGCGAAAAGTTCGGAAAAATTTGACCAATTAGGTTAAGTTCCGGATACTTGGTGAAACTTATCGGGTGTTAAGAGATAAGTAGAGGATGAGATGTGATTGATGTGAGAGGAAACAAAAGGATAGAAATGCATTTAATGAAGTGCCAAGTGTCACTTTCTCATTGGTTGGACTTTTTGACTTTTTACCCTTAAGTTAAATATCTCAAAAATTGACTAAACATCACCATTTCTTTCTCCATGTTGGCCGACTCTCTCAAGCTCAAGAAGGAAGGAAATTTCTTCAATTTTCAAGCTTCCATTTAGCTCAATCTTCCAAACCAATTGCATCAACTAGTTTCTACTCCATAAAATTCTTCCATTAGGTGCTAGTAAGTTGTTTGGTGAAGTTTTTTGGAGAAGCTAAGGTGGTCTACAACTTCCTCTCTCTTGTTTACTTGGTAAGTGGTGATTACACTTTCTCTTACACCTAATGATGTTTAATTTGTGCCTAATGGTGGCTATAGTGTTGAAAATTGTGGTTTATTTCTTGGTTTGGAATGAATTGGTGAAGTTTTTATTTTATTGAGGAATTTTCTGGTTTAATGTGATTTTGATGTTGTGGTTATTTATGATGGTTGGTAATGTGGGGTAATGGCTCTAGTAGGTGCAAATGATTGATAATTACAACCAATTTTGGGTTTGGATTGAAATGTGGAAAGTTAGGGTTTCATAACCCCCTTTTCTGTCCGGTTTTGGATCATATGGTTAGAGGCCGAATTGGCCTTTTCTTAAAACATGAAAGTTGCAGGTATTGATGTGTTTGAGGTTCCTGTAAAATTTCAGGTCGTTTGGAGTAGTGTAGAGTGAGATATGTCGATTTTACTGTTGCTGTTCTTTGTGATCAGAATGTGCGAACTGCGCTTGTAATCATCTGTTTTGACTGGAATTGCTTTGGATTTGGATGTTGAGGTCTTCTGATGAAATGTAGCTTGATGTCCTAGCTACCATATGCCTTTGGAATTTCAGCATTTGGACCTGTATGGACTGAGTTGTACTTATTACAGCATAGTGTAATTTGTAAACCTGCAATTACGGTTCTGGTTTGGTATTCTGCATATTTGACCTAGTTGTGCTAGGATTTGGACTGAGTGGCCTTCTACATTGTTGTAGCCCTATCTCTTAGCTTCGAAAAGGTGGGTCTTGCACCTTCATCCGACCATCGTAGTGCTTTTGGTACCATTACCGCAAAATGACGTCAAAACTGTTTTTTTGGTTTTGAGCTTAACTTTCATTTCCAAACTTTTCCCTAGCTGGACTTGTACTAGTACTACTTGGAGCTTGCTGAATGGCTATTGGATGAACTTGTTGTTGTGTGTGTACCTTTGGGACTGGCTAAGGAAATAATGAAGCCATGATGGCTGGAAAAGTTAACAAATTCAGGGGAAGTGCTGTCCGAACTTTGAAGGGATTTGTTTGCATTGAGTTTGTGATCTAAGACTTGGATTTGAGCAAGGCAATGTTATATGATGGATGATTTCTGAGCCATTGAGGTGAGTGACCTCAAACTGTTTCCAAATTTATTTTTGAACCGCTTTCCTGCATTATCTACTTTTGAACTGTTTTCAAAGTTACTTTTGGAACTGTTTTCTTACATATCATGCGTGCTTGCATATTAGTGTCTTGTTATTATTGGTTTTGCTTTCAATGATTGTTAAAACCAGTTTTCTAGGCGAGTGTGTACTTTATCGCACTCGACCTTAATAAATATGAAATTTTCAATGATTAGTGATTAAATGCTACTTGCGCATGAATGTAAGTCTTTTGGGCTGAACTGGCCATTGCCCCTTGTTACCGGTCGTTTCGAGCCAGAAGCGGACTCGGTCGAGCGACTAGGAACTTGGGTGAACGTTTCGGTATACTCGTGTATTACCTTGTAGGTTGGTGGAGCCTGGCCAAAAGCCAGGGACGGGGTAAATGAATGCACGAATGAAACCAAAAATGAAATGAAATGACAGGAGAACGAATGTATCCTTTGCACGAATGTTACCATCGCTTTCCATTGTACATGTTTCTTGAATTATTGATACCCCATATTTAATGTTTTGTAAACGTTGTAATTGTTTCTAGACTTATCCTTTGATTTACGACATCACTGAAATGAACCATTGTTAAACAGATTTGATTACTGATTTTACTGGTTACTCGCTGAGCTTCTAGCTCACCCCAAAATGTTTTATTCCCCTCCACAGGGCTCAAGGCGAAGGAAGGGTAGTGTTTATTCATGGATTATCTCATGTATGGATTGAACTTGGATTTCCTTTTGTGTAATCAGTCATATTGGGGATTGTATTGAACGTTTAGAACGTTTAGAATTGATTGGATGTGTAATAGACTAGTTTTGGACTTCCTCCTGTATACTAATTGTGATCAAGGATCAGAGTGGCGCTGCGGAAGCGTGGACGCTTCGCTTTTGATATGTAAAGTTTGGGAACCTTTGATGTATATTTGAGATTTTATCTTGAAATTCAATTGAGGACTGTAGTGACTGACTGATTCCCGGCGAGAGCTGGGCAGGCGGCCCGTTGACCCCGCTGGTTCGCCTTAGGGGAAAATGGGGTCGTGACAATTGGTATCAGAGCTTAGGCTTCAGATCTCTGTAGTGTATCCTAGGCTTGAAGTTTAGGATGCCGGACTGTGGGTTTGATTTGACTCTTAGTGTCTGCTTGGGATGCTTGAGAGATTCTTGTGGGATGTCTCGACTTGATTGGTACAAGATGGAATGTCGAGGACGACATTCTTTTAAGGAGGGGAGATTGTGATGCCCCGAAAAAAAAATGAGTTTGAGAACCCGGAAATTTTCTAATTTTCTAGGGTTTTATTTATTTAATGGCTTGTTTTCTGCGTTTTCTTTAGTAGGGAAATTTTCTAGATATTTTTAATGAGCAGATATAGTTTTTGGATGATTTTTCTAGTATCGGTTAGTTTTTGAGAAATTAAAAACGTATTTTGAACGTGGGACCCACGAGTGCGAAAAGTTCGGAAAAATTTGACCAATTAGGTTAAGTTCCGGATACTGGGTGAAACTTATCGGGTGTTAAGAGATAAGTAGAGGATGAGATGTGATTGATGTGAGAGGAAACAAAAGGATAAAAATGCATTTAATGAAGTGCCAAGTGTCATTTTCTCATTGGTTGGACTTTTTGACTTTTTACCCTTAAGTTAAATATCTCAAAAATTGACTAAACATCACCATTTCTTTCTCCATGTTGGCCGACTCTCTCAAGCTCAAGAAGGAAGGAAATTTCTTCAATTTTCAAGCTTCCATTTAGCTCAATCTTCCAAACCAATTGCATCAACTAGTTTCTACTCCATAAAATTCTTCCATTAGGTGCTAGTAAGTTGTTTGGTGAAGTTTTTTGGAGAAGCTAAGGTGGTCTACAACTTCCTCTCTCTTGTTTACTTGGTAAGTGGTGATTACACTTCCTCTTACACCTAATGATGTTTAATTTGTGCCTAATGGTGGCTATAGTGTTGAAAATTGTGGTTTATTTCTTGGTTTGGAATGAATTGGTGAAGTTTTTATTTTATTGAGGAATTTTCTGGTTTAATGTGATTTTGATGTTGTGGTTATTTATGATGGTTGGTAATGTGGGGTAATGGCTCTAGTAGGTGCAAATGATTGATAATTACAACCAATTTTGGGTTTGGATTGAAATGTGGAAAGTTAGGGTTTCATAACCCCCTTTTCTGTCCGGTTTTGGATCATATGGTTAGAGGCCGAATTGGCCTTTTCTTAAAACATGAAAGTTGCAGGTATTGATGTGTTTGAGGTGCCTGTAAAATTTCAGGTCGTTTGGAGTAGTGTAGAGTGAGATATGTCGATTTTACTGTTGCTGTTCTGGGTGATCAGAATGTGCGAACTGCGCTTGTAATCATCTGTTTTGACTGGAATTGCTTTGGATTTGGATGTTGAGGTCTTCTGATGAAATGTAGCTTGATGTCCTAGCTACCATATGCCTTTGGAATTTCAGCATTTGGACCTGTATGGACTGAGTTGTACTTATTACAGCATAGTGTAATTTGTAAACCTGCAATTACGGTTCTGGTTTGGTATTCTGCATATTTGACCTAGTTGTGCTAGGATTTGGACTGAGTGGCCTTCTACATTGTTGTAGCCCTATCTCTTAGCTTCGAAAAGGTGGGTCTTGCACCTTCATCCGACCATCGTAGTGCTTTTGGTACCATTACCGCAAAATGACGTCAAAACTGTTTTTTCTGGTTTTGAGCTTAACTTTCATTTCCAAACTTTTCCCTAGCTGGACTTGTACTAGTACTACTTGGAGCTTGCTGAATGGCTATTGGATGAACTTGTTGTTGTGTGTGTACCTTTGGGACTGGCTAAGGAAATAATGAAGCCATGATGGCTGGAAAAGTTAACAAATTCAGGGGAAGTGCTGTCCGAACTTTGAAGGGATTTGTTTGCATTGAGTTTTGTGATCTAAGAACTTGGATTTGAGCAAGGCAATGTTATATGATGGATGATTTCTGAGCCATTGAGGTGAGTGACCTCAAACTGTTTCCAAATTTATTTTTGAACCGCTTTCCTGCATTATCTACTTTTGAACTGTTTTCAAAGTTACTTTTGGAACTGTTTTCTTACATATCATGCGTGCTTGCATATTAGTGTCTTGTTATTATTGATTTTGCTTTCAATGATTGTTAAAACCAGTTTTCTATGCGAGTGTGTACTTTATCGCACTCGACCTGTCGCGCCCCACTTTTTGAAATGTGTGAATGATGTGTGTGGTGTGAGTGTGTGTGATATACATGTGAACGTGTGCGGAATGAAAAGTAAAAGGCCATGGGACTTAGAATGCGATGATTTGGCCAAGTGAAGTTCAAAAGGGTTTTGGTATCAAAAAATGGAGTCGCCACTTGGTATAGAGTTAGGGTGTACCAAGTCACCCAAAAATGATTTTTGTTTTTGAATAAAAAAAGTAAATAAACCCTTTTTGAGAACTTTTGGGTCTACGTAACCAAAAGAGGGATCGGGGGTCACATTTGACGAAGGGGAAGGCAAGGATAAAAATCCAAGGCACCCCTTCGACCTAGCCAAGGCTAGTTGCGCGACTTAACCTTATCTTTCCTAGTTTTCTACCCAATGTATGTTCGCACGTTGGATATGACTATATGAATGCAAAACGGAAAGGAAAATGCAATCCTAAATTCTACGATGTCTCTCGTGAGGCTTTTGGTCCCAAACCACATGAATTGTGGCGGCCAACAAAGGAAAACCCCCATAGAGGTCGATTAATGCAAATGAGACTCAAATGTGCAAGTGTGGAAGTGTATGAAAGAAATTAAAAATCCAAGTGTTTGTGTGCAAGTGTATGAAAAGGTGCACGTGTGCAATTGTATGAAAATTCCAAGTGTTTGTGTGCAAGTGTATGAAATATAATGATAAGTGCATATAGGTGTAATTAAATGCAATTTTGTGAAGTAGAAATCAAAATGAACAATAAGGAAAGGAAAATGTGAATTGAAAAGAATGAGTGAGTGATAAATGAGAATGAATGAACCTAAGGGAATGCATCAGGTCGGGTATGGGAATGACTCCTAACTTGTCGACTTCGATTTTCCCTTTGATTAGAAGGCGAAACTAGCGTGCTAAGGCTATCGAGTAGCCACACTCGCTCGTTTCCCTTATCAGAAGGGGACCCTCAAGCAAATGGACCCTACAACTATCATGATATGCAAAAATCCTAAAATGAAGGGAAAGGGGGTTCGAGGAGCATGCCAAGTGATAGAACTAAGGAAAAATGCATGATATGTAGTGAACAGGCAAATAATGCATTAATGAAAAATAAAGGAAAAATCCTATTGGGTCTAGCGTTGGACTAGCCCTTTATATGAATTCCGACTAGTGTGGTGACGTACATTCATCCATCACATTCATTCATGGTTATGGAAAGCGAGTAGACATGCCAAACACTTGTAAACACATAGCACATAGCATTTAGCATGCTCAACTAGATGCAAGAACCTAATAAAGCAGTTAAACATGTAGCAACAAAAACAAGCAACCAAGGGGAAGGGGAAATGGACCAGATGCTCTCCGAGCCCTATCTATTACAAGCCAAGAGGTGTACACATACCCCATAATGAATAACAAAAGCAACCAAGGGGAAGGAGAAATGGACCAAATGCTCTCCGAGCCCTATCTATTACAAGCCAAGAGGTGTACACATACCCCATAAAAACTTAAATAAAAGTAAAAGTAAGTAAACGCATGCAAGGAGGTAAGGAAAGCGAAGTAGACAGGCATATTCACATAACACGTAGGAGCACATAGGGTCAAATGAAGTGCAAGTGAGGGATAGAGTGTACCTCCCTTGAAATTGGGGCCCAATGAAATGAAATCACTTATTTATCCTCCAAAATAAAAGAAATGGTCAAGGTACCAATTTATTTGGAAAAATTAAAGAAAATAGGCAAACACAAGCTCACTTGGTCATAATGCCCCTAAAGTCGTGACTTAAGCGCAATTGAAACAAAGCATGGTAGTTAATTGAAACAAAACAAGCCATGAAGTTGTAGAGTTAAAACTTCCAAGGACCAGATTGAGGAAATTATTCAATTGGTTGGGTCCTAGTGAAATAAAAGGGAACTCGGGGGGTCAAAGTGCAAATTCAGAAATTTATTTCATGCATGCAACGTGAACTAAAAGCCTTCATTACTTCTGCAATTCTGGTTTCCTTTCCTACATGATGTGCCGTGCTTCATTTGTCAACGAAATGCATCACCAAAACAACTTTGAACCGAAATGAACCTCAAGATGCAACTCTAATCATTACCAAACTTAATGCCACACTTTTAATGCAGCAGAGCTGAGTTGATGACTGTCAAAGATCAAGAAAAACAGCAAAAAAGAATGCCGCCAGAATTTCTGCAAAGCTAGGAAGCTTGCTGCAATTTACGTTTCCAAATGCAGCTTTGCAACATTCCATTTCCAACCGAGAACAGCAGGCATCAACAAACATCAAGCTATCATAAAATCCAAGCCTCCCAACTCAAACACTAGCTCTTAACCCATGTAGTTAAACAAAAATGACTGGATAGAAATGCAGCAAAAGATAGGATGGCACTAGCAGCAATTTTCCAGCCACGGCTTTCTTACCATTTTTCATCATGCAGACCAGGTTTTTGATTCAAATGCACAGCTTTGATTTCAAAATCACAATCTTAAACTGAGTAACAAAACTACATGATGATTACAATCCAAATGACCAGAAAAGATCATACAAAAATTCTGAGAGAGAAAACAAAACTGGTTCGACAAAGATGGTTGCAAATTTCAGCAAAGCATTCGAACATGATTCAGACACTTCAGTCCCCAAACATGCATACCCAACACCAAATCATTCCATTCCTTCCCCCAACACTAGATTAGGACAACAACTGAAATGTAAAGACTCAACTAACAACTAAAGAGAAGGCAACACGACAGAGAAATGGAAAAGAAATTCAGCAACCTTTCTTGCTGCGTTTTAGCAAGAGCGACTTTAAAATAATCTTGGCAACCTCAGCAACATCATACCATGAATTTCCAACAAACTTTCAGATTCAAGATACATCAGAAATGATACATATTCATGTTAAAATCCGACCCAAGCAAACCAGAAACAATCGCAAACATTTCTGCATTTCCTAGTTGGATCATTGCCGCGGCTTTATCATTTCAGCTAGGATGCCTAACTTGAATGTTTTACTACTGAAAATTAACATCCAACTACACAAATAACAAGGTGATCAAGCTACTGCAATTTCATCATCCGAAAGCAAGAGAAAGGCTGCGGCAAATGAGCCGACAACCTTCATTGCAGCAGACTCCCTTTCGTGCGCAAAAACAGTCAAACCTCATTTAAATTTAGCCAGCAAAAAAATCCTCAAGCTATCTTCAAACTTTGCAAACGTAAGAAATTGAAATTTCAGCATGAGCATCCGAATAGGAAACACATACAAACTGGAAACTTTAACAACCATCCGACATGACTTCAAACGCAGAATCGAACGAATCAGCCAAGGAAATGTTATTTTTCTTTTCAAAGTTAACATCTTTACCACTAAACTACAACTTGAGGATGAAATTAACAACAACAAACAGATTTGGAAACCTATCGAACTTGTCATGCAAAAATAATCAACAAAAGGCAGCAACTTTAAGCTATGAAGATAAAGAAAAGGGTTACCGCAAAGCTTTCACCGTAGATTCTGTTTCGGCAAAGGTTGGCAGCGGGTATGGAAAAAAAACTCCAGCAGCTCCTCTCCTTCTTTTTGGCTTGACCCGAAGCTCTCCTCACTTCCCTCTTTCAGTTTTTCTTTTAGCCTGTCGATGCTCTCCCAAAACCTCCTGTTTTTTCTTCTTTTCCAGATTTCCCCGCGTCACCCTTAGCTCTCTCCTCTCAAAACCCTTCTCCCGTAGCTCTTTCCCAGAAAACTCTCTAGGCTTTTTCTCCGTGGGTTTCCTTTGCTTCTCTTTTTCTCTCCCCTTTTGCGGCTGTCTTTTTTCTTTAGCTTTTATATCCCCGTTCAACCCTAAGAACCTCTGTCCTTTTTCTGTATTTTGCAGCTTCAGGAGCCGTCCCAGATTTCTTTGCAAACGGCGCAAGTCCGCAGCTTTCATGCTGCGGCAACAATTTTCCTTTTTTTTCCTTTTTTTTCAGCTAATTAAAACAGAAATTAATAACAATAAAAATGAAATAAATGATAATAACAAAAATTTATAATAACAAAAATTGATATTGAACAGCAAATTACAACTTCCATTTTTCATCCATTTTCTTTTTTTCTTTTTTTTCCTAAATGAACCAAACAAAAACAAAATTTAAATTAATTAGAAATGACTAAAATAGATAAATAAAAACAAAAATGCTATTTTTATTTTTTCTTTTTCCTCTTTTTCCATGATTTTTCCTTTTTTCATTTTTCATGATTTTCTACGCTAAAACCTTCAAAAACAAAAACTAAAAAACTAAAAAGTAAATAAAACTAAAAATAAAATAAAATAACATCTAAAGGGGCAAAACAAAAAATGCAAACCATTTAAAACAAAAATCATGAGATAAACAAAAATCAATAGACAAGACTTATCACTAAAACGAAGCATATAAATCAATTCAAAATTTGGTGTCTACAGTTTGCCCCTCTTTGTCTGAGTTTTGGAAAAACTTGAGACAAAGAAGTAGACACCAAATACTTACCTGTGTTATTGGGCTGCAAAAGATTCCAACGAACAGAAATTCTAATACGGGACTGACCCGAACATGGAAAATAAAACGGGACTGACCCGAACAGAAATTTAAAACGGGACTGACCCGAACAGAATATTTAAAACGGGACTGACCCGAACAGAAATTTAAAACGGGACTGACCCGAACAGCAATTTAAATGGGACTGGAATTTAAAATTGGGATAGACCCACGGGATAGACCCGGACAGAAATGTAAAATTGGGATAGACCCACGGGATAGACCCGGACTGAAATTTAAATTGGGATAGACCCACGGGATAGACCCGGACAGAAATGTAAAATTGATGAATTGAAGTGAGATGGAGTGTTGGTGGGATTGACCCATGTTTATTGGTGATGCAAATGAAAGAAGCGAAATGAAGTGTTAATGGGACTGACCCATGTTTGTTAGTGGTGCAAATGAAAATTGAAAGGCACACTAGTGGGACAAACCCATGCTCCAGTGGCGGTGCAAATGAAATGTCTTTTGACAATCGGACAGTGGGATCAAACCCGAACCTGCCGTGAGAACTTGATTTGATTTTTTGATTTTTGGATTTTTGGATTTTTGGATTTTTTTTTTTTTTGAGGGAATCTTTTCAAAATTTGTCCCAGTATGATGAATTGGTCAGTGAGACGACATCTGAGCCTGACGGGGTGTGGACGGTCAGCGGGATAAAACCCCCGGTCCTGCCGAGGTTATTGAATAAAACACACACAGCTCAGTGAGATTAAACTCGATGCTAACGGTGGTAGGGTGAAAACGCACACGTTAG
>NW_020863337.1:0-13573 GCF_003713205.1 Coffea eugenioides | reverse complement strand
AAAAAAAAAAAGAGTGTGAGAACCCGGAAATTTTCTAAATTTCAAGGGTTTATTTTATTTAATCGTCCGCCTTTTCTACATTTTCTTTATTAGAAAATGTTCCCCAGATAAAGTTTATGAGCAAAGATAGTTTGAAAATGATTTTTCTAGTAACGGTTAGTTTTTGAGAAATTAAGAGCGTATTTTGAACGTGGAACCCACAAGTGCGGTAAATGCATTATATTTTTGACAACTTGTTGGAATGTTGTATTAAGTGATATTATTTTACAAAGTGTTAAGATATTTGTATTGGAGAGACAAAAAGATAAGTTTTAAACCTAAAGGTGACACGTGTCACCATCTAATTTAATCTTGGACTTTGACCATTTGACTTTACCTTCACCTTTACCAAATAAATACAAAAAAAATTGATCAAAATAAGCTTCATTTTGCAAGCTTCTTGGCCGAATGTTCTTGCTCAAGAAAGAAAGAAAAGCTCTCAATTTCTTCCTTCTATTTCTTGCTCAATCTTCAAATCCAACCAATAAAACTCCAAATCATTCCATAAAATCTCTTTGCTAAGTGGTCTTGAGGTGTTTTGTGGAGTTGTTTGGAAAGCTAAGGTGTTTTGTTGCTCTATCTCTTGTATGGCTAAGGTGCGTTGTGAAGAACCACTCTCCTCCCTTAATTGATGTTCAATTCATGATTGGAGGTGTTATAAGATGCACTTTTATGGATTATTTATTGATTTGTGGTTGAAGTGATGAAGTTTTATTATTTTTGGGGATTTTCTGTTTTAATATAAGCATGATTGTGTGGCTATCTATGATGATTGGAAATGGTATATAATGACTCTAGGAGGTGGAAAAAGTGATTAATTGCAACCAATTTCTGGTTTGGAAGAAATTTTAGAAAACTAGGGTTCTTGAAGGAGCATTCTGTCCGAATTTTTAGGTCCTAGTTAGAGGCCGAATTGGCCTTGGCTTAAAATATGGTAGTTGTAGGGAATGACATTTTAGAGGTGCCTACAAAATTTCAGGTCAATCAGAGTAGTGTAGAATGAGAAATGTTGAAATTACTATTGCTGTTCTGGTTTTACCCGAATGTAAGAATTGCGCCTGTAATTGGTTGTTTTGGCTGGAATTGCTTATCCGATATGGTTGTTTGAGATCTTTGATGAAATTTATCCTGTTTCTTCTAGATTCCGGCTGTTTTTGAATTTCTGTTGGATTTGGACTTGAGAGCCTGATGTTATGATGTTTCGTAGAATGCGTTCTGTGAATCTGTTTTTGGTGATTCTGGTAGGTATCTTGCATTTTGACCTGGTTACACTCGAACTGGGTTGAGTGAGCGCTTCTGTAATAATTGTAGCTATCTCTTAGTTCGAAACGGTGTATTAAACTTCATGCGATCGTAGTACTTTGTGCATTACCCGCAATGACGTCACACTGGTTTTTTTCTGGTTTTTGAGCTTAACTTTCATTTCGGACTTTTTCCCTAGCTTGACTTGTACTAGTACTACTTGGAGCTTGGCTGAATGGCTATTGGATGACTTGTAGTTGTGTACCTTTGGGTTGGAATGAGGAAATAATGAAGCCATGATGGCTGGAAAAGTTAGCAAATTCAGGGGAAGTGCTGTCCGAACTTTTAAAGGACTTGTTTGCATTGAGTTTGTGATCTATGACTTGGATTTGAGCAAGGCAATGATATATGATGGATGATTTCTGAGCCGTGGAGGTGAGTGACCTCAAAACTATTTCTAAAGTTATTTATGAACCGTTTCCTGCATTATTTACTTTTGAACTGTTTCCACAGTTACTTTTGAACCGTTTTCTTGCATTATTTACCTTTAAACTGTTTCTAAAGTTACTTTTGAACTGTTTTCTTGCATATCGTGCGTACTTGCATATGAGTGTTCCTTGTTGCTGTATTCCTTGATTTATTGGCTTGTTATTATTGATTGATAATGTGTTAAGTGCTTTCAATGATTGTTAAAACGAGTTTTCTAGGCGAGTGTGTACTTTATCGCACTCGACCTAAATAAATATGAAATTTTCAATGATTAATGATTAAATGCTAGTTGCGCATGAATGTAAGCCGTTTGGCTGAACTGGCCACTGCCCTTCGTTACCGATCGACTCGAGCCAGAAGCGGACTCGGTCGGGCGATATGGTGACCCTGGGTGAATTTTGTATACTCGAGTATTACCTTGTAGTCCGGCTACGTCCGGATGGGTGGAGTCCGGCCAACGTCCGGAAAAAACAAAAGGATCGAACGAACAAACAAATAGCTCCGTGTGGGCCCGTATCCTTTTAATGAATGTTACTATCGCTTTCCATTGTAAATGTTTCTTGAATTATTGATACTCCATATTTAATGTATTGTAAATGTTGTAATTGTTTCTGGACTTATCATTTGATTTATGACATCATTGAAATGAACTATTGTGAAACCGATTTGATTACTGATTTTTTCTGGTTACTCGCTGAGCTTCTAGCTCACCCCAAAAATATTTTATTCCCCTCCACAGGGCTCAAAGCGAAGGAAGGGCTTGTAGTACTTATTCACGTGACTGGATGGCTTATTTGGAATTGTTTCCGCTTCGCTTATGACATGTAATTATTGGAGAATTTGATGTAATATTTGAGTTTTATCTTGTATTTGTTTGAGGACTGTAGTGAGCGACTGAGTCCCGGCGAGAGCTGGGCAGGCGACCCGCCGAACCCTCTGGTTCGCCTTAGGCGGAGGTGGGACTGTCACAGTTGGTATCAGAGCTTAGGCTTCAGATCTCTGTAGTGTATCCTAGGCTTGAAGTTTAGGATGCCGGACTGTGGGTTTGGTTTGAAATATTAGTGATTCTTGCGGGATGTCTTGACTTGATTAGTAGAAGATGGAATGTCGAGGACGAAATTCTTTTAAGGAGGGGAGTTTGTGACGCCCCGAAAAAAAAAAAAAAGAGTTTGAGAACCTGGAAATTTTCTAAATTTCAAGGGTTTATTTTATTTAATCGCCCACCTTTTCTACATTTTCTTTTATTTAGAAAATGTTCCCCAGAATAACAAGTTTAGAGCAAAAGATAGTTTTGAAAATGATTTTTCTCGTAACGGTTAGTTTTTGAGAATTAAGAGCGTATTTTGAAGTGGGACGCACAAGTGCGTAAATGCATTATACTTTTTTTGACAACGTTGTTGACATGTTGTTACTTAAGTGATATTATTTTAAAAGTGTTTAAGATATTTGTATTGAGGAGAACAAAAAGATTAAGTTTTAAACCTAAAGGTGACACGGTGCCCATTAATTTAAATCTTGGACTTTGACCATTTGACTTTACCTCACCTTTACCAAAAAATACAAAAAAATTGATCAAAATAAGCTTCATTTGCAAGCTTTCTGGCCGAATGTTTCTTGCTCAGAAGAAAGAAAGCTTCAATTTCTCCTTCCTATTTCTTGCTCAATTTCAAATCCAACCAATAAAACTCCAAATCATTCATAAAATCTCTTTGCTAAGTGGTCTTGAGGTGTTTTGTGAGTTGTTTGGAAGCTAAGGGTTTTGTTGCTCTATCTCTTGTATGGCTAAGGTGCGTTGTGAAGAACCACTCTCCTCCCTTAATTGATGTTCAATTCATGATTGGAGGTGGTATAAGATGCACTTTTATGGATTATTTCTTGATTTGTGGTTGAAGTGATGAAGTTTTATTATTTTTGGGGATTTTCTGTTTTAATATAAGCATGATTGTGTGGCTATCTATGATGATTGGAAATGGTATATAATGACTCTAGGAGGTGGAAAAAGTGATTAATTGCAACCAATTTCTGGTTTGGAAGAAATTTTAGAAAACTAGGGTTCTTGAAGGAGCATTCTGTCCGAATTTTTAGGTCCTAGTTAGAGGCCGAATTGGCCTTGGCTTAAAACATGGTAGTTGTAGGGAATGACATTTTAGAGGTGCCTACAAAATTTCAGGTCAATCAGAGTAGTGTAGAATGAGAAATGTTGAAATTACTATTGCTGTTCTGGTTTTACCCGAATGTAAGAATTGCTTCTGTAATTGGTTGTTTTGGCTGGAATTGCTTCCGATTGGTTGTTGAGGTCTTCTGATGAAATTTATCCCTGTTTCTTAGATTTCCACTGGTTTTGGAATTTCTGGATTTGGACTTGGAGAGCCTGAGTTATGATGTTTCCGCTAGAATGCGTTCTGTGAATCTGTTTTTGTGATTCTGGTATGGTATCTTGCATTTTTGACCTGGTTACACTCGAAACTGGGTTGAGTGACCTTCTGTAATATTGTAGCCCTATCTCTTAGCTTCGAAACGGTGTATCTTACACCTTCATCCGACCATCGTAGTACCTTTGGTGCCATTACCGCAAAATGACGTCAACACTGTTTTTTTCTGGTTTTGAGCTTAACTTTCATTTCCGGACTTTTCCCTAGCTTGACTTGTACTAGTACTACTTGGAGCTTGCTGAATGGCTATTGGATGAACTTGTTGTTGTGTACCTTTGGGTTGGAATGAGGAAATAATGAAGCCATGATGGCTGGAAAAGTTAGCAAATTCAGGGGAAGTGCTGTCCAAACTTTTAAAGGACTTGTTTGCATTGAGTTTGTGATCTATGACTTGGATTTGAGCAAGGCAATGATATATGATGGATGATTTCTGAGCCGTGGAGGTGAGTGACCTCAAAACTATTTCTAAAGTTATTTATGAACCGTTTCCTGCATTATTTACTTTTGAACTGTTTCCACAGTTACTTTTGAACCGTTTTCTTGCATTATTTATCTTTAAACTGTTTCCAAAGTTACTTTTGAACTGTTTTCTTGCATATCGTGCGTACTTGCATATGAGTGTTCCTTGTTGCTGTATTCCTTGATTTATTGGCTTGTTATTATTGATTGATAATGTGTTAAGTGCTTTCAATGATTGTTAAAACGAGTTTTCTAGGCGAGTGTGTACTTTATCGCACTCGACCTAAATAAATATGAAATTTTCAATGATTAATGATTAAATGCTAGTTGCGCATGAATGTAAGCCGTTTGGCTGAACTGGCCACTGCCCTTCGTTACCGATCGACTCGAGCCAGAAGCGGACTCGGTCGGGCGATATGGTGACCCTGGGTGAATTTTGTATACTCGAGTATTACCTTGTAGTCCGGCTACGTCCGGATGGGTGGAGTCCGGCCAACGTCCGGAAAAAACAAAAGGATCGAACGAACAAACAAATAGCTCCGTGTGGGCCCGTATCCTTTTAATGAATGTTACTATCGCTTTCCATTGTAAATGTTTCTTGAATTATTGATACTCCATATTTAATGTATTGTAAATGTTGTAATTGTTTCTGGACTTATCATTTGATTTATGACATCATTGAAATGAACTATTGTGAAACCGATTTGATTACTGATTTTTCTGGTTACTCGCTGAGCTTCTAGCTCACCCCAAAAAAATTTTATTCCCCTCCACAGGGCTCAGAGCGAAGGTAGGGCTTGTAGTACTTATTCACGTGACTGGATGGCTTATTTGGAATTGTTTCCGCTTCGCTTATGACATGTAATTATTGGAGAATTTGATGTAATATTTGAGTTTTATCTTGTATTTGTTTGAGGACTGTAGTGAGCGACTGAGTCCCGGCGAGAGCTGGGCAGGCGGCCCGCCGAACCCTCTGGTTCGCCTTAGGGGGAGGTGGGGCTGTCACAGTTGGTATCAGAGCTTAGGTTTCAGATCTCTGCAGTGTATCCTAGGCTTGAAGTTTAGGATGCCGGACTGTGGGTTTGGTTTGAAATATTAGTGATTCTTGCGGGATGTCTTGACTTGATTAGTATAAGATGGAATGTCGAGGACGACATTCTTTTAAGGAGGGGAGTTTGTGACGCCCCGAAAAAAAAAAAAAGAGTTTGAGAACCCGGAAATTTTCTAAATTTCAACGGTTTATTTTATTTAATCGTCCGCCTTTTCTACATTTTCTTTATTAGAAAATGTTCCCCAGATAAAGTTTATGAGCAAAGATAGTTTGAAAATGATTTTTCTAGTAACGGTTAGTTTTTGAGAAATTAAGAGCGTATTTTGAACGTGGGACCCACAAGTGCGGTAAATGCATTATATTTTTGACAACTTGTTGGAATGTAGTATTAAGTGATTTATTTTACAAAGTGTTAAGATAATTTGTATTGGAGAGACAAAAAAGATAAGTTTTAAACCTAAAGGTGACAGTGTCACATCTAATTTAATCTTGGACTTGACAATTTGACTTTACCTTCACCTTTACCAAATAAATACAAAAAAAATTGATCAAAATAAGCTTCATTTTGCAAGCTTCTTGGCCGAATGTTCTTGCTCAAGAAAGAAAGAAAAGCTCTCAATTTCTTCCTTCTATTTCTTGCTCAATCTTCAAATCCAACCAATAAAACTCCAAATCATTCCATAAAATCTCTTTGCTAAGTGGTCTTGAGGTGTTTTGTGGAGTTGTTTGGAAAGCTAAGGTTGTTTGTTGCTCTATCGTCTTGTATATGCTAAGTGCAAGTTGTGAAGAACCACTTCCTCCCTTAATTGATGTTCAATTCATGATTGGCAGGTGGTATTAAGATGCATTTTATGGATTATTTCTTGATTTGTGTTGAAGTGAGAAGTTTTATTATTTTGGGATTTTCTGTTTTAATTATAGCATTGATTGTTGTGGCTATCTTATGATTGATGGAAATGTAATATAAGGACTCTAGGAGGTGGAAAAAGTGATTAATTGGCAAACCAATTTTTACTGGTTTGGAAAGAATATTTAGCAAACTAGGGTTCTTTGAAGGAGGCATTCTGTCCGATTTTAGGTCCTAGTTAGAGGCGGAATGGCTTGGCTGAAAATATAGGTAGTTGTAGGGAAATTGAAACATTTTAGAGGTGCCTACAAAATGCTAGTCAATCAGAGTAGTGTAGAATGAGAAATGTTGAAATTACGTATTAGCTTGTTCTGGTTTACCCGAATGTAAGAATTGCGCCTGTAAATTGGGTTTGTTTTGGCTGGAAATTGCTTCCGATTGGTTGTGAGGTCTTCTGATGAAATTTATCCTCTGTTTCTTAATTTCCGCTGGTTTTGGAATTTTCTGGATTTGGCGACTTGGAGGCACTGAGTTATTGGATGTTTTTCCGCTAGAATGCGTTCTGTAATCTGGTGTTTGTGATTCTGTATGGTATCTTTTGCATTTTTGACCTGGTTACACTCACTGGGTTGATGACCTTCGTATATTTGATAGCCCTATCTCTTAGCTTTCGAAACGGTGTATCTTACACCTTCCATCCGACCATCGTAGTACCTTTGGTGCTATTACCGCAAAATGACGTCAACACTGTTTTTTTCTGGTTTTGAGCTTAACTTTCATTTCCGGACTTTTCCCTAGCTTGACTTGTACTAGTACTACTTGGAGCTTGCTGAATGGCTATTGGATGAACTTGTTGTTGTGTACCTTTGGGTTGGAATGAGGAAATAATGAAGCCATGATGGCTGGAAAAGTTAGCAAATTCAGGGGAAGTGCTGTCCGAACTTTTAAAGGACTTGTTTGCATTGAGTTTGTGATCTAAGACTTGGATTTGAGCAAGGCAATGATATATGATGGATGATTTCTGAGCCGTGGAGGTGAGTGACCTCAAACTATTTCTAAAGTTATTTATGAACCGTTTCCTGCATTATTTACTTTTGAACTGTTTCCACAGTTACTTTTGAACCGTTTTCTTGCATTATTTACCTTTAAACTGTTTCCAAAGTTACTTTTGAACTGTTTTCTTGCATATCATGCGTGCTTCCATATGAGTGTTCCTTGTTGCTGTATTCCTTGATTTATTGGCTTGTTATTATTGATTGATAATGTGTTAAGTGCTTTCAATGATTGTTAAAACGAGTTTTCTAGGCGAGTGTGTACTTTATCGCACTCGACCTAAATAAATATGAAATTTTCAATGATTAATGATTAAATGCTAGTTGCGCATGAATGTAAGCCGTTTGGCTGAACTGGCCACTGCCCTTCGTTACCGATCGACTCGAGCCAGAAGCGGACTCGGTCGGGCGATATGGTGACCCTGGGTGAATTTTGTATACTCGAGTATTACCTTGTAGTCCGGCTACGTCCGGATGGGTGGAGTCCGGCCAACGTCCGGAAAAAACAAAAGGATCGAACGAACAAACAAATAGCTCCGTGTGGGCCCGTATCCTTTTAATGAATGTTACTATCGCTTTCCATTGTAAATGTTTCTTGAATTATTGATACTCCATATTTAATGTATTGTAAATGTTGTAATTGTTTCTGGACTTATCATTTGATTTATGACATCATTGAAATGAACTATTGTGAAACCGATTTGATTACTGATTTTTCTGGTTACTCGCTGAGCTTCTAGCTCACCCCAAAAATATTTTATTCCCCTCCACAGGGCTCAAAGCGAAGGAAGGGCTTGTAGTACTTATTCACGTGACTGGATGGCTTATTTGGAATTGTTTCCGCTTCGCTTATGACATGTAATTATTGGAGAATTTGATGTAATATTTGAGTTTTATCTTGTATTTGTTTGAGGACTGTAGTGAGCGACTGAGTCCCGGCGAGAGCTGGGCAGGCGGCCCGCCGAACCCTCTGGTTCGCCTTAGGGGGAGGTGGGGCTGTCACAGTTGGTATCAGAGCTTAGGTTTCAGATCTCTGCAGTGTATCCTAGGCTTGAAGTTTAGGATGCCGGACTGTGGGTTTGGTTTGAAATATTAGTGATTCTTGCGGGATGTCTTGACTTGATTAGTATAAGATGGAATGTCGAGGACGACATTCTTTTAAGGAGGGGAGTTTGTGACGCCCCGAAAAAAAAAAAAAGAGTTTGAGAACCCGGAAATTTTCTAAATTTCAACGGTTTATTTTATTTAATCGTCCGCCTTTTCTACATTTTCTTTATTAGAAAATGTTCCCCAGATAAAGTTTATGAGCAAAGATAGTTTGAAAATGATTTTTCTAGTAACGGTTAGTTTTTGAGAAATTAAGAGCGTATTTTGAACGTGGGACCCACAAGTGCGGTAAATGCATTATATTTTTGACAACTTGTTGGAATGTTGTATTAAGTGATATTATTTTACAAAGTGTTAAGATATTTGTATTGGAGAGACAAAAAGATAAGTTTTAAACCTAAAGGTGACACGTGTCACCATCTAATTTAATCTTGGACTCTGACCATTTGACTTTACCTTTACCTTTACCAAATAAATACAAAAAAATTGATCAAAATAAGCTTCATTTTGCAAGCTTCTTGGCCGAATGTTCTTGCTCAAGAAAGAAAGAAAAGCTCTCAATTTCTTCCTTCTATTTCTTGCTCAATCTTCAAATCCAACCAATAAAACTCCAAATCATTCCATAAAATCTCTTTGCTAAGTGGTCTTGAGGTGTTTTGTGGAGTTGTTTGGAAAGCTAAGGTGTTTTGTTTCTCTATCTCTTGTATGGCTAAGGTGAGTTGTGAAGAACCACTCTCCTCCCTTAATTGATGTTCAATTCATGATTGGAGGTGGTATAAGATGCACTTTTATGGATTATTTCTTGATTTGTGGTTGAAGTGATGAAGTTTTATTATTTTTGGGGATTTTCTGTTTTAATATAAGCATGATTGTGTGGCTATCTATGATGATTGGAAATGGTATATAATGACTCTAGGAGGTGGAAAAAGTGATTAATTGCAACCAATTTCTGGTTTGGAAGAAATTTTAGAAAACTAGGGTTCTTGAAGGAGCATTCTGTCCGAATTTTTAGGTCCTAGTTAGAGGCCGAATTGGCCTTGGCTTAAAATATGGTAGTTGTAGGGAATGACATTTTAGAGGTGCCTACAAAATTTCAGGTCAATCAGAGTAGTGTAGAATGAGAAATGTTGAAATTACTATTGCTGTTCTGGTTTTACCCGAATGTAAGAATTGCGCCTGTAATTGGTTGTTTTGGCTGGAATTGCTTCCGATTGGTTGTTGAGGTCTTCTGATGAAATTTATCCCTGTTTCTTAGATTTCCGCTGGTTTTGGAATTTCTGGATTTGGACTTGGAGAGCCTGAGTTATGATGTTTCCGCTAGAATGCGTTCTGTGAATCTGTTTTTGTGATTCTGGTATGGTATCTTGCATTTTTTGACCTGGTTACACTCGAAACTGGGTTGAGTGACCTTCTGTAATATTGTAGCCCTATCTCTTAGCTTCGAAACGGTGTATCTTACACCTTCATCCGACCATCGTAGTACCTTTGGTGCTATTACCGCAAAATGACGTCAACACTGTTTTTTTCTGGTTTTGAGCTTAACTTTCATTTCCGGACTTTTCCCTAGCTTGACTTGTACTAGTACTACTTGGAGCTTGCTGAATGGCTATTGGATGAACTTGTTGTTGTGTACCTTTGGGTTGGAATGAGGAAATAATGAAGCCATGATGGCTGGAAAAGTTAGCAAATTCAGGGGAAGTGCTGTCCAAACTTTTAAAGGACTTGTTTGCATTGAGTTTGTGATCTATGACTTGGATTTGAGCAAGGCAATGATATATGATGGATGATTTCTGAGCCGTGGAGGTGAGTGACCTCAAAACTATTTCTAAAGTTATTTATGAACCGTTTCCTGCATTATTTACTTTTGAACTGTTTCCACAGTTACTTTTGAACCGTTTTCTTGCATTATTTATCTTTAAACTGTTTCCAAAGTTACTTTTGAACTGTTTTCTTGCATATCGTGTGTACTTGCATATGAGTGTTCCTTGTTGCTGTATTCCTTGATTTATTGGCTTGTTATTATTTGATTGATAATTGTGTTAAGTGCTTTCAATTTGATTGTTTAAAACGAGTTTTCTAGGCGAGTGCTGTACTTTATCCGCACTCGACCTAAGAATATGGAAATTTCAATGATGAATGATTAAATGCTAGTTGGCGCATGAATGGTAAAGCCGTTTGCTGAACTGGCCACTGCCCTCGTTACCGGAATCGACTCGAGCCAAGAAGCGGATCGGCTCGGGGCGATATGGCTGACCTGGGTTGAATTTTGTATACAACAACGAGATTTACCTTGTAGTCCGGCTACGTCCGAATGGGTGGAGTCCGCCAACGTCCGCGAAAAAAAAAAAAGATCGAAACGAACCAAACAATAGGCTCCGTGTGGGCTCCCGTATCCTTTGAATGAATGTTACTATCGCTTTCCATTGTAAATGTTTCTTGAATTATTTGATACTCCATATTTCAATTGTATTGTAAATGTTTGTAATTGTTTCTGGACTTATCCATTTGAGTTAGATGACATCATTGAATATGAACTATTGTGAACCCGATTTGATTACTGAATTTTTCTGGTTACTCGCCTGAGCTTCTAGCTCACCCCAAAAATTATTTATTCCCCCCACAGGGCTCAAAGCGAAGGCAAGGGCTTGTAGTACTTATTTCACTCGAACTGGATGGCTTATTTTGGAATTGTTTCCGCTTCGCTTAATGACATGTAATTATTGGAGAATTTGACGTTAATTATTTGACCCAGTTTTATCTTTATTTGTTTGGGACTTGTAGTGAGCGACTGAGAAAAGTCCGGCGAGAGGCTGGGCAGCGGCCCGCCGAACCTCTGAGTTCGCCTTAGGGGGATGGGGCTGATCACAGTTGGTATCAGAGCTTAGTTTCAGATTCTTCTGCGTGTATCCTAGCTTGAAGTTTAGGATGCCGGACTGTGGGTTTGGTTGGAAATATTAGTGATTCTTGCGGGATGTCTTGACTTGATTAGTATAAGATGGAATGTCGAGGACGATATTCTTTTAAGGAGGGGAGTTTGTGACGCCCCGAAAAAAAAAAAAAGAGTTTGAGAACCTGGAAATTTTCTAAATTTTAAGGGTTTATTTTATTTAATCGCCCCCTTTTCTACATTTTCTTTATTAGAAAATGTTCCCCAGATAACGTTTATGAGCAAAGATAGTTTGAAAATGATTTTTCTAGTATCGGTTAGTTTTTGAGAAATTAAGAGCGTATTTTGAACGTGGGACCCGCAAGTGCGGTAAATGCATTATATTTTTGACAAATTGTTGGAATGTTGTATTAAGTGATATTATTTTACAAAGTGTTAAGATATTTGTATTGGAGAGACAAAAAGATAAGTTTTAAACCTAAAGGTGACACGTGTCACCATCTAATTTAATCTTGGACTTTGACCATTTGACTTTACCTTCACCTTTACCAAATAAATACAAAAAAAATTGATCAAAATAAGCTTCATTTTGCAAGCTTCTTGGCCGAATGTTCTTGCTCAAGAAAGAAAGAAAAGCTCTCAATTTCTTCCTTCTATTTCTTGCTCAATCTTCAAATCCAACCAATAAAACTCCAAATCATTCCATAAAATCTGTTTGCTAAGTGGTCTTGAGGTGTTTTGTGGAGTTGTTTGGAAAGCTAAGGTGTTTTGTTGCTCTATCTCTTGTATGGCTAAGGTGCGTTGTGAAGAACCACTCTCCTCCCTTAATTGATGTTCAATTCATGATTGGAGGTGGTATAAGATGCACTTTTATGGATTATTTCTTGATTTGTGGTTGAAGTGATGAAGTTTTATTATTTTTGGGGATTTTCTGTTTTAATATAAGCATGATTGTGTGGCTATCTATGATGATTGGAAATGGTATATAATGACTCTAGGAGGTGGAAAAAGTGATTAATTGCAACCAATTTCTGGTTTGGAAGAAATTTTAGAAAACTAGGGTTCTTGAAGGAGCATTCTGTCCGAATTTTTAGGTCCTAGTTAGAGGCCGAATTGGCCTTGGCTTAAAACATGGTAGTTGTAGGGAATGACATTTAAGAGGTGCCTACAAAATTTCAGGTCAATCAGAGTAGTGTAGAATGAGAAATGTTGAAATTACTATTGCTGTTCTGGTTTTACCCGAATGTAAGAATTGCGCCTGTAATTGGTTGTTTTGGCTGGAATTGCTTCCGATTGGTTGTTGAGGTCTTCTGATGAAATTTATCCCTGTTTCTTAGATTTCCGCTGGTTTTGGAATTTCTGGATTTGGACTTGGAGAGCCTGAGTTATGATGTTTCCGCTAGAATGCGTTATGTGAATCTGTTTTTGTGATTCTGGTATGGTATCTTGCATTTTTGAACTGGTTACACTCGAAACTGGGTTGAGTGACCTTCTGTAATATTGTAGCGCTATCTCTTAGCTTCGAAACGGTGTATCTTACACCTTCATCCGACCATCGTAGTACCTTTGGTGCCATTACCGCAAAATGACGTCAACACTGTTTTTTTCTGGTTTTGAGCTTAACTTTCATTTCCGGACTTTTCCCTAGCTTGACTTGTACTAGTACTACTTGGAGCTTGCTGAATGGCTATTGGATGAACTTGTTGTTGTGTACCTTTGGGTTGGAATGAGGAAATAATGAAGCCATGATGGCTGGAAAAGTTAGCAAATTCAGGGGAAGTGCTGTCCAAACTTTTAAAGGACTTGTTTGCATTGAGTTTGTGATCTATGACTTGGATTTGAGCAAGGCAATGATATATGATGGATGATTTCTGAGCCGTGGAGGTGAGTGACCTCAAAACTATTTCTAAAGTTATTTATGAACCGTTTCCTGCATTATTTACTTTTGAACTGTTTCCACAGTTACTT